>NW_024096670.1:667500-790000 GCF_016545835.1 Crotalus tigris
TTTTTTTTGCCTCCAAAAGAGGCACCGGGTCTTATTTTCTGGTGTGTGTGTGTTTGTGTGTGTGTGTCTTTTCCACTCACCTTGGGCGGTGGCACACACAGCCCTGCCCAGCTGCCCCCCACTTCTTCTGCGGCCAAAGGAGTGGCTTCATTCTGCAGCTGAGAATGGAGCTTGGGACTGCATTTTGCTGTCGGAGGCCTTTCCGGAAGGCCACTGTAGCCGAGAACCGAGCTACGGATTCAATTCATAGCTCCATTCTCAGCTGCAGAGGCCTTGCAGAACCAAGCTATGGATTGAATCCATTGCTCCATTCTCAGCTGCAGAGGCCTTGCAGAACCAAGCTACGGATTCAATCCATTTCTCTATTGTCAGCTGCAGAGGCCTTGCAGAACCAAGCTACGGATTCAATCCATTGATCCATTCTCAGCTGCAGAGGCCTTGCAGAACCAAGCTACGGATTCAATCCATTGATCCATTCTCAGCTGCAGAGGCCTTGCAGAACCAAGCTACGGATTCAATCCATTGCTCTATTGTCAGCTGCAGAGGCCTTGCAGAACCAAGCTACGGATTCAATCCATTGATCCATTCTCAGCTGCAGAGGCCTTGCAGAACCAAGCTACGGATTCAATCCATAGCTCCATTCTCGGCTTCAGAGGCCTTGCAGAACCAAGCTATGGATTCGACCCATAGCTCGACTCTCGGCTGCAGACTGCAGACCCGAGCTCCATTCTCAGCTGTGGAATGAAGCTGCTGCTAGCGTCGATCCATGGGAGGCCTGGCTGCAGTGGCAAGCTCCACGCCCACCCTGGCTTGATTTTTAGGCCTGTGCCTGCCCCAAAACTAGAGCTTATTTTGGGGGTAGGGCTTATATTAAGCCCACCCCTCAAAAAAATCAAGCTAGGGCTTATTTTTGGAGTAGGTCTTACTTTTGGGGAAAACACTGTAGTATTACTTTAACAAGTTGGATTAAGGTAGTATATTTGCAATAGTGGTGAGTCTCTGTGGCTAGGGGGTAGGATGAGGGCGAAGGTTCATTCTCCAAGCTTGTGGGATGGTTTCTGGACATTTTGTTACCAGGCTAAGTAACATCTTCAGCGGAGTTTAAGGGATGTCTGCATCAGTGCTCTTCTATTTATAAAGGCTTCAGGTGTGGGTGTGTGGCAGTATAAGAAGCATCATGAGACCCTCACTTGACACACCCACACCACACCTGAAGCCCTTATAAACAGAAGCGCGTATGTCATTATGAGATGATCCACCATTTGTCAATCAATCCCTCCCCCCCAAAAAAAAAGACTTTGAAATTTTATTTTTTCAAATAAATGCAGGGTCAGCAAATACGAAGACCGTCTGAAATATATTTAAAGCTTTTGACCCCAGCTAAAATCACAGCACATGCTTGACAGAAGCATCCAAAGGAAGAACATTTTACTGTAGTAATTTGGAAAGGCCAGGAAAAAAAAGGAAGGATTGAATATGCATGTGATAAATTATACTGTGGAATTGAACAATGCTTTCAGGTCTGCTAAACTGGCACTTGATCCACCCCATGAATATTCATATAACTGTACTAAATAAACCACTGGGAACAGCAGAAAGCTGGAAACTGTTAGCTTCCCAGCTGACACAACACGGTGTACGTTTCTCTGGGAAAAATACATAATAATGGAGAGGCAATTAATTTTTTGGATTTCTATGCTTGCCTTATAAGGAGTTGTAAACAGCTCTAAAGGTGAGCAATTGGAAAGTTTTCTGAACAGAATAAATCTGGCAAAAATTTCCTCCTGCATACTCAAGGAAATTAACTGTACATTTAATGCTCCAGGAAACATTTAATACAATTAGTTTTATGAGACTCAGAGAGGCCCCCGCGCAGATAGTTTTCCTAGAGAATGGCACAATATGAACATAAAGAGAGCTTAGGTCCTTTAGTGTTAGAAATACCCAATAAATCCTTTGAAAATTAGTTCATATTTTGCGGTCCTTGGTGCTCTCTGAGCTTGGTTTTTTTTTCTTGCAGACGTTTCATTACCCAGCTAGGTAACGTCAGTGCTAGAAGAGAGTGAGTAGAAGTTTATAATATGAAGGTCGATATAAGGATTACTCTGAAATTGAGTAAGAGTCCTTACGCCGAATGCCAGAGGTGAAACCCAAGTCCAATTTTATGGCATGTGTATTCAGATCCTTCTCTACAACCTAGAGATTACCTTGCAAGACAACATATGGTTGGTTGCATCCTACCAACGTAGACGGGCTTTCACCCATGTTATAATAATAATAATAATAAAGTTGGAAGGGACCTTGGAGGTCATCAAGTCCAATCCCCTGCTCAGGCAGGTACCCCTAGACCATTTCGGACAAATGGCTGTCCAGTTTCTTCTTAAAAACTTCCAGTGTTGGAGCATTCACTGCTTCTGGAGCAGTGGTTCTCAACCTTTTTATACGGCGACCCTGAACATAAGCAGGCGGCGCGCATGCGTGGCGGCGCCCCCTGTGCGGTGCGCATGCACAGCGGCACACCCTCCCGGCGCGCATGCATGGCGGCGCCCCCATGCACCGCCTCCTGCATGGCGCGCATGCACGGCGGCGGCCCCTCGCGGCGGCGGCCCCTGCGCAACGCGCATGCGCGGTGGCGCCCCCATGCGCCGCCCCCTGCGCGGCACGCATGCGGATCGCATTGTTTGGCGACCCCCGTGAAATGGTCGATTGACCCCAAATGGGATCGCAACCCACAGGTTGAGAACCGCTGTTCTGGAGGCAGGTTGTTCCACTGGTTAATTGTTCTCACTGTCAGGAAGTTTCTCCTTAGTTCTAGGTTGCTTCTCTCCTTGATTAGTTTCCATCCGTTGCTTCTTGTCCTGCCATCAGGTGCTTTGGATGATAGTTTGACTCCCTCTTCTTTGGGGCAGCCCCTGAGATACTGGAAGGCTGCTATCATGTCCCCCCTCGTCCTTCTCTTCGTTAAACTAGACATAGCCAATTCCAGCAGCCGTTCCTTATATGTTTTAGCCTCCAGTCCCCTAATCATCTTTGTTGCTCTTCTCTGTACTCTTTCTAGAGTCTCAACATTTTTTTTTACATCGTGGTGACCAAAACTGGATGTATATTCCAAGTGTGGCCTTACCAAGGCATTGTAAAGTGGTATTAATACTTCACATGATCTTGATTCTCTCCCTCTGTTGATGCAGCCTAGCACTGTGTTGGCTTTTTTGGCAGCTGCAGCACACGGCTGGCTCATATTTAAATGGTTGTTCACTAGGACTCCGAGATCCCTCTCACAGTTACTACTATTGAGCAAGGTGCCCCCTATACTATACCTGTACTATACCTGTTAAAATAGCTCATAAAAACTTTGAGCATTGGAGTGGTGGGACACGAAGTGGCCTCTTTTAAAATATATTCCATGTTTAAGAACAGTCTTAGACACCTGTGGTGAAATGATTAAAGATGGGACTATATTTTGATGGAGGCTTCTTTTGTCTCTTCAATACTCAAATTTGCCTGGCTCTTGAAAAAGAAAGTATTGCATCGCTTGAGTGTGTGAAGCATGATATCGTGTTGAATGAAAATATCATTGCATATACGTGAATTTGGTTTTCTGATCAGCTAACAAGCTGAAGTTAAAATATCTGTACGGCTGACATTTTATGAATATAATTTCTGCTCAAAACTCCTCAGGCACCAACAGAAATAATGATGTTAAATCTCAGCATTGTAATTACTAGTACTATAACATGCTGAAGAGTTTGAGGCTCTGAGAGATTTAATTACTGGGTTTGTTGGGTCTTTTGATAAAAAAAGAAGAAGAAGAAAAGGAATATATACAACTATTCCAATTTATTTTCATGGCATTTTGCTCTAAATCCAGTCAATTCATGGTTAGCATAAGGGGAAAGTGTCATTTGATAAAAGAATATGCTTGTTCCAAGCAGGTTTCTTAACAGGAAATTTGGAGAATTGATGTTGTATTATAAAGAAACATTTACCAAGGTTATGAAGCAGTAAACTGTAAGGGTTGGACTTGAAATTCTAGGGAAGACTTTCACAGCTTCTGGTACAGAAAGCGGCTATTATAAAAGTTGAATTAGCGTGAATTCAATTGAAATGTGGAATGGTTTGTTTGCACAGTAATTTTACTTATTTAATTGTGAGCTCCTGGCTTAACGTCCAAGCTCTACCAACTGCATTTAGGGTCAAAGCTAATTAACTTCAGTTTCGTAGATTGGACAGAAATAGAGATGGACTATATTTCATTTTATACTTTGGTTTTCACAGCTGAGACTTTTTGTAATTGGCCAGAAATTCCTCACTGACGAAGGAAGGAAGGAAGGAAGGAAGGAAGGAAGGAAGGAAGGAAGGAAGGAAGGAAGGAAGGAAGGAAGGAAGGAAGGAAATGGGGGAAAAGTCGCAATACGTCACGACACATCACATGAGTTTGTTGCGAGTTTGATACCCCTGACATAGAGTGTTGGAAGCTTGCATAATGGCCACATTACTATAAAATATCCAGAAAGAGATTTCAAAAGTTTTTAAAAATATTTTATTATTGTAATATACGTGGTCTTCAGAAGTAGTAGCATTGAGCTTGGGTCAATGAGGATTTGAACCTGGGGCCTTTTTCAATGAACATCCGAGGACGAACCTGAAGCCTTATACAAATATTGTAGTGCTGCCCAGCGTCACCTCCAAACACTAACATTTTCCTGTTTCATCTCTGTGCGCTTTCAAAATAGCAACTTACCAGTTTAATATGAGAAGCATCTTGAATTTTGTAGGAGATTCACAAAGATCGCCTTGAAATCTTCACCTCACTGTAAGTCTCCATAACACGCAAACATTCCAGATGCATTTGGTATGAACTTCTGGAATGAGCACTGTGTCAAGTTTTAAACCTAAGCTGTAAAGCTTAAACTGCTAACTCATTGGTACTGAGAAAACATATTGCTTTTGTTGTTAGTTGCGAAGTCGTGTCCGACCCATCACGACCCCATGGACAAGGTTCCTCCAGGCCTTCCTGTCCTCTACCATCTTCTGGAGTTCATTTAAGCTCACCCCTCCTGCTTCAGTGACTCCATCCAGCCACCTCATTCTCTGTCGTCCCCTTCTTCTCTTGCCCTCCATCTTTCCCAGCATCAGGCTCTTCTCCAGGGAGTCCTTCCTTCTCATTAGGTGGCCAAAGTACTTGAGTTTCAGCTTCAGGATCTGGCCTTCTAAAGAGCAGTCGGGGTTGATCTCCTCTAGGACTGACCGGTTTGATCACCTTGCAGTCCAGGGGACTCGCAGGAGTCTTCTCCAGCACTATAGTTCAAAGGCCTGAATTCTTTGGCGCTCAGCCTTTCTTATGGTCCAACTTTCACATATTGCTAACTTGTGCTAATACAATGGAGGGTCTGTCCAGGATAGGTGAGGCCACTGATACATAAATGAACACGCTAGATCTCTTTTAACCGCCGTCGGTGTGTCGCTCCATTCTGAATTGCAGGAAGTCTGCAAAAACAAGCTGACAGGTTGTGTAGAAATGGATGGGAAGGCTGTAATGGGGGTATCAGGAAAGAGAAGGTTCATACACAGCTCTTAGGCTGCCTTCACTTAAGCAATGATAAATGCACGAGGGATCAGCTACAAACATAACAGGACCATAAATATGAAGCTTGTTCAGTGGCGGGGATGTCAGAAAACTACAGCCGCTGATATTTTACATTTTATAAATTGTGCCAATTTGTTTTAAAAAAAAAAACGTTAAGCGTGTTTGGAAAAGATAGGCAGTCAGAGGGATACTTTAACTCTTTCCTGACGCTCATTATTCTTAGCCCATTTCATTCCCAGAAAAGCCATTTTTTAAAATTCAATAGAGACCACAGCGGCATTTCCAAAAGGCGGAAGTTGGAAACCAACTGGATGGTAGAGATTTAAGTCTTCCGTGGCCTTTTGTTGCTCTTGTTTTTAGATTAACACTCTCATTCCCAAGAAACAAGATGTCTGAGTTAAAAAAAAACAAAACGGTTGACTATCAATAGCCAGGTTTTGGGAAATGTCTACAAGAAATGAAGAATCCTTTGCCCTGGGTTCAACGATTCTGTCGGTCAATGCCTCCGTTGCTTTTGAAGCTCAAGAGAGCTATCTGAAGAGAGGGCCAACTTATTCTCCAAAGCACCTGAAGGCAGGACAAAAAAAAAAACAAGGTCCCTAATCAAGGAGAGAAGCCGCCTAGAAGTTAAGGAGAAATTTCCAGACAGAACAATTAATCAGTGGAAGGGCTTGCCTTCAAAAGTTGTGTATGTTCCGTCACTGGGGGGGGGGGGTTGAGAAGAGATTTGATTGTCTGAAATGGTACAGAGTTTCCTGCCTGAGCAAAGGATTGGGACTAGAAGACCCCCCAAGATCCCTTCCAACATTGTTAATCTATCTGGGGTCCCCAATACCTGCAATTATGTTATGAAAAAGTATGAGTCAATTGCCCATGTAGGTTAAGCGAAAGAGTAACTCTGGGTCAATCTTCCAGTTTGCATCAGTGGATTTAAAGTATTTTATTTTTTTTGCAAATGTCTGAATGAGTCTTCCTTGACCAGAGAAACAAGGGGGAAAACTTTGGGGAAATTCAAACTCAAAATTTCCTAGCGTTCAGTTCGTGCATGAACACTACATGTGGTTTTCTTGACAATAATAGAAATGCATTTTGAACTGACTTCTTCAAGGTGTTTTATTCAGGATGTAACTTCCTCCATGCACTGTTCGTTCTTGCTCTTCCAGGGTGAACGTATTTTGCATGCATTACGTATACGTCCATCATGATGCACGTGTCAGAACTGTAATATTAACGGTTTAGACAATGCGATCTGTCAATAGTTGTATTGAAAGATTTGTTTGTTGTCTGTCTTTTGTTTTTATTATTCTTAGAAATGGTGTCCGAGGTGAAGACACATGCAGGGACATGTTTTTTTGAAACTCACACCGCCTGCCTCTAATTGTTCCTGCTGTGTTTTGGTGTATTGTTGATCTCTGGTAAACTCTCAAAAATTATTAGTGTTATATATCAATGATAACATGACCTCTGTAGATGCCATACAATCAATCGCCTGAAGGCAGGACAAGAAGCAGCGGATGGAAACTAATCAAGGAGAGAAGCAACCTAGAACTAAGGAGAAGCTTCCTGACAGTGAAAACAATTAACCAGTGGAACAACCTGCCTCCAGAAGCGGTGAATGCTCCAACACTGGAAGTTTTTAAGAAGAGACTGGACAGCCATTGGTCCGAAACGGTATAGGGTTTCCTGCCTGAGCAGGACTAGATGACCTCCAAGACTCCTTCCAACTTTATTATTATTATTATTATTATTATTATATCAATCAATCAATCTTTCAAAATGCTGGTTTTTCTCCTGACTTCTTTATTAGTTTTCTGCTCTCTAATTTTGGGATGATGATAATGAGGATCACTTTTTTTTTTAAAGGCACATCAGAAATCAAGGGAGAAACGCACGCTCTACTAATTGCATTAAAAATTAACAATGTACGAATGATATTTTTAAAAACGCCCTTTTTTTTGAAAGAAATTGTACTTTAAAAACGATTTGATAATTTTGATCATTTAAAAGCACGGTAAATGAAAAGTCATTTCCATCTTCTGGTTTAAACTACGAGGATTTCCTGATGCCTGATCCAAGTATCAGCCTGGTCCGGCTCTACTTAGCTTTTTTTTTTTTTTGAAATTAGCTAAAACTGACTAATTGTTACCGTCTTCTAGATGGATCATTTTCACAGCAGAAGGTGCAATTGGAAAAAGGCACTCTTGTGTCCCTGTTTGAATTCCCGGATTAAAATCCAGCCTTTGGTTGGAAAATGTTCCCCATGTGGGTTTTCAAAAAAGTAAAATGCAATGTTCACAAAATGGGGTTGGTGGTGGTATCAACTTAGCAATTCTCACCAGCAATTCTTTGCTCTAAGCCTTTCCCAGGAGAGTCGCTCTTTTTTAAAGAACAGATGCTTCGTTCAATAATTAAAAAAAAAAAAAAAAATCTCCCGATGAAGTCTCTCTCTTATTTAACTCCAGGCCTTTTTGTTTTTAAACAATGATATTTTTTCCCTTGGGAAGTGGGAGAGATTTAAAAAGGTCAGAAACAAAACGGAAAGATTCCAATTCCCTGCTGTTGGTGGAGTTAGCAGTGGGGTGGGGAAACACGTTTCAACCTGTCTTTGAGGTTGAAAAATGAAGACAAAAAGTTGGCGTCCAATTAAACTGAGCAACGTGAAAGACACACAGGCCCTTTGTGTGTGTGTGTGTGTGTGTGTGTGTGTGTGTGTGGTTTTTTTTTAGCCTCAAGGTTGTTTCTTCCGCATATCATTTTGTAAAAGTTCTACCAAAAATTATTAAATAAGCTCGATGTACGTTCCTTAAACTTATAACATACAATTCTAGGAATGTCCACTTCGATCAGAATACATCCAAAACTGACATCCAAAACTGATACGATGTGCCGAGGGGAGGGGAATCCAAGTTTTGGCTTCGACCGTGTTAGTGCCGATGCTATGCTTCTCAAATAAAGATTCTTTAAGGCAGTGGTTCTCAACCTTTTTAATGCCGCGACCCCCAACCGGTCGTAAGTCGAGGACTACTCAACCGATCGTAAGTCGAGGACTACTCAACTGGTGCAGCACCGTTTGCAGAATGGGACTTTTGGCGGGCTCAGCAGGGCAGAGACAGCCTGGACAATTCCTATTGGCTTTTGAAAGCCAATAGAATTGGACTCTATTCAAGAGAGTCTATTCTGTTGGCTTTCAAAAGCCAATAGAATAAAAGGAAGTAGCACAGCTAAGGAAAAGGGGGAAAAAAATGGCGGACTGCGTTGTTTGGCGACCCCCGTGAAATGGTCGTTCGACCCCAAATGGGGTCCCGACCCACAGGTTGAGAACCATTGCTTTAAGGTAAACAACGCCTCGAAGTTCTCTGAAGAGTTTCATCTGTCGGAACCATGACACCTGTTTTCCTCCCTTGCCAAATTCACAGTGAGCACCTAGTATCTTGCCATTTTCCTTTCCTTTCTCTCCCCCCCACCCAGAGGTAACTTTTTCTTAAGAGCTCACTGGAAAGGCTACGGAAAGAACACGCACATCCTCAAACCTGCTCCTTAATCGATAAGTCAATCACTTTTAATGACCTTCCAAGCCGCACCCGGGGCATGCTGTACAGAGCTGTCAGAATTATATAATGAATGCCCTAAGTGTAACAGTCTAGGTTTTTTTTTTTAATCGTACATTTAAATAATATATATTTCTCTATTTGCCTCTCGGCGGGATCGCAAAATCCCAGCTGAGAACTTCTGTGCAATTGATTTAAAGAAAAAAAAAGCTGTTTTAATTGTATCATAAAGATATGGCCCTAGCTATGGGTTTTTAAAATGTAAGACTATATCAAAAAGTCTCTTGACCATTTCTAAATCCAATCTTGCCGGTCTGCAATCCCCAATACGCCACTGTCCTCGTCCAGCTGTTTTTCGTTCAGAGGATAATTCTGGGATAACTCACTGTTTTTCTCTTATCCTCACCTATTTCAGAACTTTTGTTAACCCAGAAAAAAGAGTGTTTGGAAAAAAAAAATCTATTTTTTTTTTTAAAAAAAAATCAGGATGACTTGAATTATGTATGTAATGCATATACATATAATTTTTTTGGGGGGGGGTGGGGTGTTTCCCGCCACACCTACCCCTTAAAAGTTATACTGCTGCAGTGTGAGCTAAAGAAATCACTTATTCGTATGGCAAACGTGTCTATGCCAGTGTACCCCTCCAATGAATGCATGTCGACACTGAGATAATTATAAAAATAAAAAGGCAGGCATGTTATCAATGTATTTTCAGAGACTCCTATAAGGAATGTAAGTCTTCTGCCCATCACCATGTCTTGACCACGGAGGAGAAAGGAATGAAGCTCTATGCGTTGTGATCAAGTTTACTTTCTGCTTTGGAAAGAAAAAAAAAGGCTGCTTCTCAAATATCAGCGTTGGCCTTCAGACCATCTATATATATAACCTCCAGCAATTCAATTGATATTTCATCGGAAAAAAGGGAAAAAGCGCAATCGTTGGGCGGGCGATGGTTCTAGTCCTCAAAACCCAGTCCTTTCTCATCCTCGGGAGGGTTTATGTAGGACTCAACGACGCTGTAGACAAAGGGGTAGAGTTTGACTTCTGGCCTCGAAGTGGAACAACACCGGCATTCCTCATGGTAGTATCGAAGCAACAGCTTGTAAACGTCTCCTGGAAAACGGGAAGAAGGACAGAGAGGAAGAAACAAAAAGTGATATACAGGCAAGTCCTTGGCTTACGGCCACAAATGTGACCCCAAATTTCTGTTATGAAGTGAATTTTGCAGCCACATTTTACAACCTTGCTTGCCGCAGTGGTCAAGGGGCTCAACCCCAGTTGATTCACTTCACCGCTTTGGTTCATGGAGAGCCAGCTTGGTCTAGACCAGAAGTACGCAACCTTGGCTCTTTTAGGATCCGTGGACTTCAACTCCCAGAATTCCTGAGCTTGGAAACCTCTCCCTTTCCCTTCAGCGTGGCTGGCTCAGGAATTCGGGGAGTTGGCTCAGGAATTCTGGGAGTTGAAGTTCACCAGTCCTAAAAGAGCCCAGGCGGCCTACTCCTGCCCAAATGCCTGAATTTTGATCGCATGACCATGAGGAAAAAATATTTAAATATTTAAACCAGGGGTCTTCAAACTTGGGTCTTTTATGACTCGTGGACTTCAACTCCCAGAATTCCTGAGCCAGCCTGGCTCAGCTTGGAAACCTCCCCCTTTCCCCTCAGCATGGCTGGCTCAGGAATTCTGGGAGTTGAAGTCCATGAGTTCTAAAAGAGCCAAGATGGCCTGCCCCTGGCCTAGTACTTAAGGCTAGAAAGTAAGACACCGTGAGTTCTAGTCCTGCCTTAACCCTGAAAGCCAGCTAGATGACTTTGGGGCCAATTAATCTCTCTCAGCCCAGCCCACCTGACAGGGATAGTAAGAAGAGGAAAAGGTGTTGGATATGTTCGCAGCCTTGAGTTATTTGTAAAACATATTCAAAGCAGGATATAAGTAAAACCAACCAACCAACCAAGAAAAATCTGCCCAACTCAAAGAAGATTCTGGGCTGACTACCACAGATCCAACGCCCAGATTAAAAGCACATTAAACACCACCTATTCGCACGGATCAAAACACAACTCTCCAGTAAATATTACAACTGGAGAGACATTTCTAAAGGGGTTGGAGACAACGACTCAACCTTTTTTGAAAAGGTTTGAGCCTGTGGTTATAATAATAATAATAAAGTTGGAAGGGACTTTGGAGGTCATCAAGTCCAATCCCCTGCTCAGGCAGGTAACCCTATACCATTTCGGACAAATGGCTATCCAGTCTCTTCTTAAAAACCTCCAGTGTTGGAGCATTCACCGCTTCTGGAGGCAGGTTGTTCCACTGGTTAATCGTTCTAACTGTCAGGAAGTTTCTCCTTAGTTCTAGGCTGCTTCTCTCCTTGATGAGTTTCCATTAGCTTCTTGTCCTGCCTTCAGGAGCTTTGGAGAATAGCTTGACTCCCTCTTCTTTGGGGCAGCCCCTGAGATATTGGAAGACTGCTATCCTGTCCCCCCTTGTCCTGCTCTTCGTTAAACTAGACATTCCCAATTCCAGCAACCATTCTTTATATGTTTTAGCCTCCAGTCCCCTAATCATCTTGTTGCTCTTCTTTGTACTCTTTCTAGAGTCTCAACATCTTTTTTTGATACATTATGATGTATAAGATCCATGGTCTTCAGCATCTATTCTTACGGAAAGCACGTTAGCACGGCTGAGTCGAGCTTCGCCCAAATTTGACTTCTCAATACCAAATTCAAGGGGGGGGGGGTTTGTTTTTTTTTTTAAAAAAAATTCACCAAGATGTTTTCCTTGACCTCTCCTAGTAAGCACTGCCCCTCCCTTCCGTATCGTCGACGGTGCTTCCAAAGGGAAAGAATGGAGATGATACGTACCCACCACTTGGCCCCTCTTGGTCAGAAAGGTGTGCATGCTGTAAATGTCTCTCATCAACTCCGCATCTCCAAAAGTGAAATAAACCACGTCGCGTCCAGCCTCAGCAGCTGCCAAGATCTGTATTAAGGCTAAAGCAAAGGAAGAGAAGAACCAGTGATCAATGGAGGAGGAGGAGGAGGAGGAGGAGGACAACTGAAGTGAGGCTTCAGCGACCTGCGCTGAGGTGCTTCTCATGAGAGACAGCCACTATGTTCAGGAGATGTTATCTACCTGAAGGGGTGGACAACGTGAGTTTGTCCTGGGAAGATCGAAACTGTAATTCAACAACATGGAAGGCGTGTGCTGCTTATCTTTTAACTAGGGCAGGGGTAGGCAAGCTTGGCTCTTTTATGACTGGTGGACTTCAACTCCCAGAATTCCTGAGCCAGCTGAAGGAAGTTAGCCCAGAGAAGGAAATATTAAAAGGGCAGAAAAATATATTTTTCCTCTAAAGGATTTTTTTTTTAAAACCAAACCTGACCCCAAATCTATCTCTCTGCCCCAAGCAAGAGATAGCCCCATACAAATGCAGATGTAAAACTATCAGAGAGTTGAAGCCAGAGCAATGAAGAAGACAAAGAGAAGATCTGCATGCCCCACCCAAACTCTAGGAGTCATTAGCCCCATCACCTGGGAAGCAGGATATGATAATAGGATAAAACCACAGATATCAAGGCCTAGAAAAACACTCAGAAACAGCCTCAAGGTTCATGCCACAGGAACAGGAAACTATTCCAAACAAGGCTAGAGGGGGTATAAAACCTACTGCCCATGTGCTCAACCTCTCTCTTTCCTCTCTGCTCCTTGCAAGGACCATCCTTCTGCTTCTTCAATAAACTGTAACCTTCTTCCCAAAGCAGTCGCCATGTTGCTTATCTATCCTGGCTTGGATGAACCAGGATGAAGACTTACTCCTGAGCCAGCCATGCTGAGGGGAAAGGGAGAGGTTTCCAAGCTGAGTCATGCTGGCTCAGGAATTCTGGGAGCTGAAGTCCACCTGTCATAAAAGAGCCAAGGTTTCCCACCCCTGAGCTAGGCGGTCAAGACAAGGCAAGCAAAGGGTCAGAAAAACGGATGCTTACCTTATCTGCTTTTAGAGATCTCCCTATAAAATAGCTGGTGTTTCTGCAGGTCAACCTTAATGTCTTTGCCCATTTATTTGCTCAAGATGATAGATTTTAACCTCAAACTGCATTAAAAAGTGCTTGGAAAGACACTGCTTCCACGGATACCAGGCAGTCCTCGACTTACAAGAGTTCCTTTAGTGACCGTTCAAAATTACGATGGCAATGGAAAAAGCGACCGATGACCGTTTTTCACACTTACGGCCGTGGCGGCATCCCCACGGTCACGGGATCAAAATTCGGACGCTTGGCAACTGGTTCATATTTACAACGGTCGCAGCGTCCTGGCATCACGGGACCTTCTGACAAAGTCAATGTGGGGAGCCAGCTTCATGTCACAGTTGGGTTACGTGATTCACTTAACAAGGTCATAAAACGGGGCAAAACCTCACTGAACATTTAAATGTTTCACTTAGCAGCATAAATTCGGGGCTCAACAGTGGTAGTGAGTCAAGGACTATCTGTAAACACAAGAAAATATCGCAGTCTTTGCCAGAGCATGCACAGTCTTGTTGCGCGAAGATAACCCAGGAGTAAACACAGTAAGCAGTGGTCTGTATTACATGGTGGTTTATCTTACACTATCTACAATATCATACACCAGCAACAATATACATAGACGTGTTGACACAGCAGGCTCCAACCCACAGCAGTTACAGTAGGAAAACAGAAGAGAGAGCACGCACCTGCGGAGCCATCCCTTTTATACAAAGCTCTTAAAGAGATACAGACCCTGCTGGCTCTTAAAGAGACACAGACCCTACTGCCTCTTAAAGAGACACAGACCCTGCTGCGTCATTCCCATCATTACATCTTACATTACATCAGCTGGTTAGCTTTTAAGTCATTACCTCGGCAGTCTTTAATGAAAGGGCTCCGGAGAGCCCGCCAACGGAAACCGTGGTGGCCCACAAGATCAAATTTCCAGCAAGAATGGTGGTTTTAATCCATTCTCTTCTATCGGTTTCAATCAAGCTCCGAGAAACGCTGTGAATTTGCTACAGCTTCAGCAACTCAAGTTTTCATGAAAAACCCTTCATCAAAACGACATGGCATTTAAAAAAAAAAAAAAAAGCAGCCATGGTGTTGAGTGGAAGGTGACCCACTGCTAAGAAAGAAGCAATTCACTTCCTCTACTGGAGATAGCATAATGAGGGCTGAATACCAGAGAACTGAAAAATGAAATTAATGTACTGTAGGTGACCCTGCTGAGTCCGAGGGGAGATGAGGTGTCAAACACGTGATCAGTCTCGATTCCTTTTGTGCTCGCAAGCGAGCTAAGATCGGCCCGCACTTGAATTCCCTTTGATTCTTATTTACCACCAATTTGCTTGGGCCATTAGTAGCTCAGATTCTTGTAGAGAGGTTACGCTTGCAATAAACCTTTATATTCATTTGAACTCAACATTAAGAAAACCACGATCATGGCATCGGGCCCTCTCAATTCCTGGCAAATAGATGGGGAAGAAATGGAGGTAGTGATAGATTTTATCTTCCTGGGCTCCAAGATAGCTTTCCTATGGCAAATCTAGACAGCATCCTAAAAAGCAGAGACATCATCCTGCCAACAAAAGTACGTATAGTCAAGGCCATGGTTTTCCCAATTGCAATATATGGCTGTGAAAGTTGGACCAAAGCTGAGCACCAAAGAATTGAGGCCTTTGAACTATGGTGCTGGAGAAGACTCCTGCGAGTCCCCTGGACTGCAAGGCGATCAAACCGGTCAGTCCTAGAGGAGATCAACCCTGACTGCTCTCTAGAAGGCCAGATCCTGAAGTTGAAACTCAAGTCCTTTGGCCACCTAATGAGAAGGAAGGACTCACTGGAGAAGAGCCTGATGCTGGGAAAGATGGAGGGCAAGAGAAGAAGGGGACAACAGAGAATGAGGTGGCTGGATGGAGTCATTGAAGCAGTAGGCGTGAGCTTCAATGGACTCCAGAAGGTGGTAGAGGACAGGAAGGTCTGGAGGAACATTGTCCATGGGGTCGTGATGAGTTGGACACGACTTCGCAACTAACAACAACAATTCATTTGAACTGCCTGGATGGACTCCTGATTTTCCCGCCCTCGACATTTACATGGACTAAGAGGCACAAACAGGAGAAAAATTGCAACCTGGAAAGGATAAGCAGTTCAGTCTTGATTTTTAGAAATGCATTTGACAAATCAGCTGCTGTTTTGGTCAGATGGACCTTCTGTTTGGTGACACACGTTTCTGAATAAAAAAGTGCTCACAACAGAATTCAACAGTAGTCTGGAACGGAGCCTTCAGCTCTCTTGGAGCCTCTGAAGGTCCAGACCACCTAGGGTAGACAGCTTAGGCCCAACCTCCCCTTCCTCTTGCATGGACAGATGTTGCTTTCCCTCAGTCCTTCCTCCCATCCAGTCTTGAGAGGGACCTCGGAGACCTAGTGGACGATCCCTTAAATAGGAGCCAGCAGTGTGCTGCAGCTGCCAAAAAGGCCAGCACAGTGCTAGGCTGCATTAACAGAGAGATAGAATCAAGATCACGTGAAGAGTTAATACCACTTTACAATGCCTTGGTAAGGCCACACTTGGAATACGGCATCCAGTTTTGGTTACCACGATGTAAAAAAGATGTTGAGACTCTAGAAAGAGTACAGAGAAGAGCAACAAAGATGATCAGGGGACTGGAGACTAAAACATATAAGGAACAGCTGCTGGAATTGGGTATGTCTAGTTTAATGAAGAGAAGGACGAGGGGGGACATGATAGCAGTCTTCCAGTATCTCAGGTGCTGCCCCAAAGAAGAGGGAGTCAAGGTATTCTCCAAAGCCCCTGAAGGCAGGACAAGAAGCAATGGATGGAAACTAACCAAGGAGAGAAGCAACCTAGAACTAAGGAGAAACTTCCTGACAGTGAGAACAATTAACCAGTGGAACAACCTGCCTCCAGAAGCGGTAAATGCTCCAACACTGGAAGTTTTTAAGAAGAGACTGGACAGCCATTGGTCCGAAATGGTGTAAGGTTTCCTGCCTGAGCGGAGGGTTGGACTAGATGACTTCCCTTCCAACTTTATTATTATTATTATTATTATAAGTCCTGCAGCCCAGAAGGAAGAACTTTATCTCAGCCTTCGCCTGTCCCGTTCTTGCTCTTCATCATTCTTGCCTAAAGCTATAGAAATAGCAAGTGGTCACGACAGCCAAAGGCCCCCACCCCCAGATTTAACTGCAAGGAGAGTAACGTTTACCTTTCAGTCTTGATTCTCCTCCAAAAGCACCACAGCCCCAGTTTCCTGTTGCCACCGCTGGAAGATGATGTGGAGGGACACCAGGCCGAGAAAAGCCACAGTAGGCCTGCGGGCAGAGAAGAAGCTCACAGTCTCTTGCTGTGTTGGTTTTTCAAATGCCTGTGATGAGGGTCGCTATTCAGGTTGCTTATAATGGGGTTGGTAGACTTTGCTTTTATTATTACTATTATTATTATTATTATTATTATTATTATTGATCATCGCACAGTCAGCCAGATGTTCAGACTGGATTTGGCATTTTGTCTACCTATCGAGTCCTTACCCAGGACCTGGGATAGGCAGATGTGGATGTTTGATGGTATTACAGATATCGTCGCAGGATGGAAGCAGTTCCTAATAAGGCCGCCTTTTGCAATTGACTAATAGCGAATTTGTCAATGCCAATGGTGTTCAAGTGGTGCTCCAGTTGTTTTGGGATTGCACCCAAGGAGCCTATGACTATTGGTACTACCCTTGCTTGCTTTTGCCACAGTCTTTCTATTTCTATTTGTAGGTCTTTGTATTTTGTTATCTTCTCCAGTTCTTTCTCTTCTATTCTGCTATCTCCAGGCACTGCCACGTCCACTATCCAGACTTTTTTGTCTTTCTTATCGACAATTGTTAAGTCTGGGGTGTTATGTTGCAGGTGCTTGTCTGTTTGAATTCTGAAGTCCCAGAGCAGTTTAATTTTATCATTTTCTATGACTTTCTCTATTTTATGATCCCACCAGTTTTTGCTTACAGGCAAATGATATTTTTTGCAGATCTTCCAATGCACCATTGTTGCTACTTTGTCATGCCGCTGCTTGTAATCAGTCTGTGCAATCTTCTTGCAACAGCTTACCAAGGGTCCACTGTTGTTTCTCTTCTTCTTCTTCTTCTTCTTCTTCTTCTTCTTCTTCTTCTTCTTCTTCTTCTTCTTCTTCTTCTTCTTCTTCTTCTTCTTCTTCTTCTTCTTCTTCTTCTTCTTCTTCTTCTTCTTCTTCTTCTTATTATTATTATTATTATTATTATTATTATTATTATTATTATTATTATTATTGGATTTGCTGTTTTTAAGCCACAGCGTCAATCCAACGTTAAGGGCACAGCTGCAAAAATAAAAATTTAAAAACCAAAACAAAACACAACTCGACAGAGCAAGTGGGATTAAGAAGTTACTGGCCTTGTTCAGCTCTCTTCTGATTTTCTCTGGAGTGAACTGATCGAGAAAACATCGGAAATGAAAAGCGTCTATGGCCACAATTTCGGTGCAGCGTCTCTGCCATTCATCCCTGGCAAAGGGAAGAGAGAATGAGGGAAAAAGAGAGAGAGGGAGGGAGGGAGGGAGGGGAGAGAGGGGGGGAGAAAGAGGGGGAGAGAGAGGGGGGGGTAGAAAGAGGAGAAGAGAGAGAGGGGGACAAAAGGGGAGAGAGGAGAGAGGGAGAAAGAGGGGGAGAGAGAGAAGAGAGAGGAAAAAAGGCAGAGGGAGAGAAGAGAGAGGGGAGAGAGAGAGAGGAGAAAGAAAGGGGGAAAGAGAGAAAGAGGGGGAGAGGGGGAGAGAGAGAAGAGAAAAAGAAAGATAGATAGATAGATAGATAGATAGATAGATAGATAGATAGAGGGAGAGAGGGGGAGAGAGAGAGAAGAGAAAAAGAAGATAGAGAGAGAGAGAGAGAGAGAGAGAGAGAGAAGGAGAGAGAGGGGGAGAGAGAGAAGAGAAAAAGATAGATAGATAGATAGATAGATAGATAGATAGATAGATAGATAGATAGATAGATAGATAGACAGATAGACAGACAGATAGATAGATAGACAGATATAGAGGGAGAGAGAGGGGGAGAGAGAGAAGAGAAAAAGAAGATAGATAGATAGAGAGAGAGAGAGAGAGAGAGAGAGAGAGAGAGAGAGAGAGAGAAGGAGAAGGAGAGAGAGGGGGAGAGAGAGAAGAGAAAAAGATAGATAGATAGATAGATAGATAGATAGATAGATAGATAGATAGAGATAGATACAGAGAGAGAAAGAGAGAGAGAAGAGAGAGACACAGAGAGAGGATGTTGTTATGCTAACTGGTATAAGATCAGACATATAAACAAGACACACTTGAGTTCATCTCTCAAGGGATTATCTGAAGCCTCAGAGCCCAGAAACAAGCATTAGGAAAAGGCAACGTTCAACTAGATTACCAATAATCTGTATTAAAATTGGAGAAGGCAGATGAGAGGGGAGAAGACAAGACGTTTTGTCCCCCGAGTAGATTTTGTGACAGGAATGTCAAATCTGCCACACTCCCAACGAGGCCTAGCATGGATCTGATTGTTTGCAAAGGATGGTCAACCTCCCCCATTCAAAATACCTTGCTATCTAGATTATCACCGTTAACGGGAAGGTCATACATCCAAATCAAAGGATAAATTATTCTTTTTCCCTTTGCTTTACACTGAAGCTGTACCTTTCAAGTGGAGCTATGGAGTCTTGGTCCATCGTTTGCATATTTAGTTCTAACAAATACAGGGCATTTTTATTGTTTTTAAATGTTTTTAGTATTTTTATTAGTAATATCATAAAATAAATAACTCAACAATCACCAGGAGAATCCAAATAGGGAAAAAATTTAATAAAACCAAGCTTTCATCGGAAACTTTCGACATCGTCAGGGTTATAGCCAGTTAACGGAAACGCCTTAAATAAGGTTAACTAACGTTTACTAACGCGTCATCGGTCCCTAGGAGCCGGACGCAAACGTTAGTTAACCTGATTTAAGGCGTTTCCGTTAACTGGCTATAATAACCCTGACGATGTCGGAAGTTTCGGATGAAAACTTGGTTTTATTAAATTTTTTCCCTGTTTGGATTCTCCTGGTGATCGTTGAGTTATTTATTTTCTGATATGAATATACCCAGGAGTCACATTTTTACAGACATTTCTAATTATTAGTAATATATACATATTTATTTTTTTTCAACGGTAAGCCACCCAGAGTGATTGACGGAAAAAGGAAGATATAGAAATTGACGGATTGAATGAAATGAAATCCAAGAGGAAAGATTGAGGTTTCCTGCTTGGAAGAAACGATGGCCTGAATTTCTGAAGAAACCCCCCCCCCAAATATTATGTCAATATCAATCTTACTATTTAAAGTTCATTCGGAGGGTCAGAACTTTACCTGGGCGTGTCATCTTCATGGCTCCTGGCCCACTGGTAGGTTTCTGCATAGCCAGTATATTCACTGTACTGTTCAGTCCCTGAATAATAACAATAATAAAAAAATCATGGTATTAAAGGATTCATTTTCAGACGAGCATTTTACTTTATTCCCTGGAAATGTTCACCACAGATCCAGCTTTTCTCTGTGTTCGAGGCTAGCAGTGTGGAGGAAGGAGAAGAATTATTAACTCAAATGTAACCTGGAAGGGATACTAAAAAAAACGGAAGCACAGAAGACTAGAAAGATCAATTCAAAGGGAAAAAGATCCGTCCTCTCTCCCCAGGAAATGTAGTATATTCTAAATCAATGGTTCTCAACCTGTGGGTCGGGACCCCATTTGGGGTCAAACGACCATTTCATGGGGGTCGCCAAACAACGCAGTCCGCCATTTTTTCCCCTTTTCCTTAGCTGTGCTACTCCCTTTTATTCTATTGGCTTTTGAAAGTAGAACAACATTTTCCCACTCTTCCCAACTGTCATAGCCAGCTCACAGGCTGATTCTACATAGGAAAAACACCCACTGGAAATCCATCATATTCATAAAAGGTTCATATTGTATTAATTTTCAGTGTTAGAGTTACATAAACGAAGCACTCGGATTTATTGATTTTCACATTCCGTCTGCAGCTATCAAAGCCAAAAAATAAAACATCTGAGAGTACAATTATTTGATCGTTAAGATTCTTTTGATTCATTTGTGGGTTAGGAAAGGTATCTATCTGTGTTTTCTGCATGACTGACCTCATATCTGTTAGTGGGATGATCTCAAGCAGATGCTGGTCAATTGCATCAAATCTAATTTATTTGCAATTTCTCAGTCTCTTCTGCAAATTTCAGCAGCACGGCCCTATCCATTAAGTCACTGAGTCAAGATGCATCATTGAAAAAAAAAAAAAATGAAATCTATCAGACAGATAGCTGCACACAGCAAAAAAATGGCTTAAGCAGAGAGGTGGAAGCCAGCCAAAGATCTATTGAAGATGATGAAATGGCGTTTTCCATTAAGAAAGAAGGAGACTGCATCACAGATATTAATTAGAAAGCACCAGGAGAACTAATGACTTTGAAAAAGCATTTTACTTTGATTTGCATCTTAGATGTAGAAGCTTCATGTTTTGGATGCAAGATCCAGAAATGGTTTGATTTACCCATAAGAATTTTTTTAATCTCTTTCCACCAAGCTTTGCAGGATCATCAGGTCTTAATATGCAAACAATGCTGACATTTAGTAAACAACTCATAAAGATCGCAACACTATTCTCTGGTAGTTGTTCCTTGGGTTAGTTACCTCAGCTAAAATTAATTTCACCTCCCATTGGGAAAATTTTCATACAGATTAATGATGAAAATTGTAATTATAAGATACTCTCACTCACACAGCCATTGTCGTTTGGATCCTGTAAAGCTTATCAATTTTACTTACGTTTAAGCAACATTTTAAACCAATCTAAGGGCAATTGGTTCATTTATCTTACCCCTCTCCCTATTAACAGTATTTTCAAATCAATGTAAGAGCAACCACTGGTTCATTTCTCACCTCTGTTTTCCATTTTCTGTTTACTTCTTCAAACTAATTTGCAACCTCTAGCACTGTTGCTCTTTAAAAATGGAATTTATTTTCCGATCAAACCAAAACATCTCTAGGAGAGTTATTTAGCTGTTCCTGAATCTTTCTGCCAATTTCTTGCAAAAACCTCAGAGCCACAAATCCACTTAAAGTAAGTGTTAGAGTGTTTTGAAAGATTGTCATATTATTCAATCGTTCGCATAGGGGAAAAAAATCCCTGTGATATACTCTATTAAAAACCACAGGGCCTTACCAAACCAGGGGAAATGACATTCCATTTTGTAAATCGACCCTCAAAATTAAATCGCCATACGCATCAGAGGCTAAAAGCTGCAAAATACTACAGATGTCATGGTTCCGACAGATGAAACTCTTCAAAGAACTTCGAGGCATTGCTTACCTTAAAGAATCTTCATTGGAGTAGCATAGCTTTGGCACTAACAGAGTTGAAGCCAAAATCTGAATTCCCCTCCCCTGAGCACATAGTATCAAAGCACAATTCCCTCCTCTAATTTACAGTTATAAATCACATTCTCCAATTAGTTTGAAATGCAGACTTTCCCTCCATTACTCCTCCCGCCATTCCTTATCATCTCTTATTTCAAAAGCCCTGAGTTCACACACTATTACAATATTGTTATGTCTAACTAAATCCCATCACATTCCTCCCCCTCCCCCAGTATTATCTAATTCTAAGAGTAAAGCATAAGAAAAAAGAAGGCTGCATCTCCATATGTGGTCGATGTTAGGAGCATTGACAACAGCAATGGCCCCGCTTAAACATTGCAGAATTTTGTTCTTCTAAACAGAGAAACCATCCATTTCTGTCATCATTCAGGATAAGCTATCAATTTTTGTCCAATCATTAGATAATTTCTCTTCTAGGACTCATGAACTGACTGGACGGTCTTAAAGAAGCGTTCCCAAGAACCCATTTACAGAAGGACCAGAAATTCTATGAATGACCAAGAACGCCCTCAAGACTCAAACTAAAGATGGAGAAAAAAAATAAGGGAAATAATAGCATCAACATCCTCAAGGTGAACTGTAAATCTAGATAACTGCTCTTTTTAAATGTTTCTCTGATTTGCGGAAAGGAAAAGCTGGTTAACTATGAAAAATATGACTAAGGAAGAGTAGAACAGGAAAAATAACAGGTGAGGGCCTTTATTCTTTGCATCACAACAAAGACTAATATTTTGCAGCTCAGGGTTCAAATGAGAGGTTGTTGGTGCCCTCTGAGCTCGGCTGTTTTCTTGCATAAACTAGACTAGCACTGATGGTGTTACCTAGTTGGGTAATGACACATCTTCAAGAAAGCTCAGAAAGCACCAAGGACCCCTCCAATAAAGACTATTCCAGATCTTGTTGTATCATCTCGATTCTACAGCAGAGTCAATCTTGATTCACTCTTTGTTTACCAGTGCTCTTGTGAATCAGAGTTGAGTTTTGGAATCCACAGGAATTAATGTCAAGGCAGTTACTCACCCGTGATGATCAGACACTCGTTGTGATCCAGGACTTCCGTAACGAGACGAGAGACAATCAATTCTGGATTGATTAAGAACCGGATCTCTTCTTGCACCAATCCTGCGCCAGTGACGCCCCCTCCGACAAAGCGGTTGGCAAAGTCAACCTGACAAGATACGTTGAACATTACATTCTGAATATTTGGCTTCAATAAAGCCCAAAACGAATAGGAATGCCATCTCTCATGGTGGACAGTTGTGTAGTAGATTCTGATCACACAAATTTAAGCAACTTGACTTGATTCTGTTCATTGGACAAGGCTATCTTAACGTTCATTCTGAGTTTCTTAAAGTGTGCTTTTGAGCTACGCAAACATGCTTAAAAATGCCAAAGGCTACGATACAAATGGTGCAAAAGCTGGCCTCTGAAGCATTGCTCAAAATACCGAACGTGTAAAACCAAAATACCAAACAATTAAAAACCAATATCATCTTTTAAATATTTAGTCTAACTACAGTATGCCCTAGCAAGGCAATTTGCTTTGTTTATTCAGGATCAGAAAGCCGGCAAGCTGAAACAGGACTGACAATCACAGCCCTCAGGTGGAAATGTCCTGGATTGTAGTCAAAAGTAAATTTATAAAGTACAACAATGCATCTGGACATATTTTTCATTCCTGGTCCGAGGGCTACAGTTCTTGAATGCTTCACGATTAACAAGCAACACGATCAAAAACTATGTTGATGTTAATGCATATTTAAATTAAAAGAAATATATACATTACTAGAAAATTGTCTTATATTTAAAGCAACAACAAAAAAAAACCACATACAGACAGTTTTCTGGGCTCAATTGGAAAATGGACCCTGCAGTTAGTACTTTTCCAACCTTAAGAGACTTATGGCATGAAAAACAAACAGCTGAAGGAGCCCAAAGCAGGAAACTGCAAAATGTTGTAACAGCATCCTGCTCCAAAGATTTGATTTGATGGGTGGATGGATAGATAGATAAATAAATACAATTTACTGGCCACCCATCTTACCATAGGATGGGATCTGTTATTACTCAATCAACCACCCTCCATTGTGCTGTTCCCCCACTGGATACCCAAGCTGACTGCCACAGTGATGTCTTTAGGCCCTTATGAAAAGATGGGAGGGTTGGGGCCAATCTCTCATGGGGGTGGGGGAGTTCCAGAGGGCAGAAGCAACAGCAGGGAAGGCCTTCCTCCTGGATCCCGCCAACCGGAATACTTGGGTTGACGGGATCTGCAGCATGCCTCCTCTGTTGGCAAATTGGCACGGGCCAATCCCAGCGGGGCGAGACGGTCCCTCATGTAGCCTGGATCCATGCCATGAAGACCTTTAAAGATCTTCCCTCCTCCCTGCAGCCATTCCTGAACAGCATAGCCATCAACAGCAAGGACACGTACTACTGATTAACTACATTTATTTTGTACACTGTAGCGATATCCAAAGACGCTAATCAAACTTAAAACCCATTAAAAAAAATGTTGTTTTGAGCACAAAAGGCTGGCCCTTTTCTGAGACGCTCTTAATCAAATTTATGATCATGTGCCACTGAAGCAATTTAGTTAAGTGGCCTCTAAAAACTAGTTTCTGGCACTATATTAACAATACGTTTACGCATATTTCTCCAGTTTGGAGAAACGAGTGGATTTTCACGAGGCTGCATATGAGACAAATGTCCTTGCTCTTCTAAGCAATTCATTTCAGTTACTTGACTCCGGAATGTGTGATGCGCCATCTTCTTAATCACACAACTGTTGTCTCTTGAGAAAGAAACAAAACAGAACTCTCGGTGGTGCTTTTACAGATGGAGAATTTTGAACTTTATCCAAAGTTTATTTAACTGGTGTGTTTGTTGTTCATGACTTAACATTTACAGCCTGCCTTTTTCTCAGGATTCAAGATGTTTGTCGTGAAAAAGCTCCTACGTTATCCCCATAACAATAATCCCATGAGGCTTGCTTAGGCCGATGTTCCTCAGTCTTGGCATCTCTGACATGTGTGAACTTCAGATCCCAGAATTCAGAAGTCCGCATATTTTTAAGTTGCCACGGTTGAGAAACGATGGTATACATCAAGATAGAGAAAGTGGCTGGTCTGTAGTGAGTTTTTAGGGTTGAACCTCGATTTATCCAGTCTTAGTTCAGCATTTGCTCCTGGGGAGGAAAGCTATGGCAAATCTAGACAGCATACTAAAAAGTAGAGACATCACCCTGCCAACAAAAGTGCGTATAGTCCAGGCCATGGTTTTCCCAGTTGCAATGTTTGGCTGTGAATGTTGGACCATGAGAAAGGCTGAGCGCCAAAGAATGGAGGCCTTTGAACTCTGGGGCTGGAGAAGACTCCTGCGAGTCCCCTGGACTGCAAGGCGATCAAACCGGTCAGTCCTAGAGGAGATCAACCCCGACTGCCCTTTAGAAGGCCAGATCCTGAAGTTGAAACTCAAATACTTTGGCCACCTAATGAGAAGGAAGGACTCACTGGAGAAGGGGCTAACGCTGGGAAAGATCGAGAGCAATAGAAGAAGGGGATGACAGAGAATGAGGTGGCTGGATGGAGTCACTGAAGCAGAAGGCCTGAGCTTAAATGGACTCCAGAAGATGGTAGAGGACAGGAAGGCCTGGAGGAACGTTGTCCATGGGGTTGCGATGGGTCGGACACGACTTCACAATTAACAACAACAACAACAGTTCAGCATCTTCACCACTCACTCACTTTGCTCTGAATAGGATGATCATGCTCAACTGTTTAAGGAAAATAAAAGGATACACTTATTTATTTGGGTTTGAGGTAGAAGACAACAACAGGTGTAGCTCAGAGTACTTCACGCACGTCAAAATTCTTCTCTCTCTGGCTTGCAAATATGCAAACAATGCCTCAGGATTACGGACGAGACAAGACTCCTTATCAAACTGTTCTGGCTGATTGGTTTTCAGGTCAAAATTATTCCTCTCGTAGCAGATGAACTTGCTGAGCTGGTCACCAGACAGGGCACAGCAATGCCGCTCTCAATTTTTATTTATTTTTATTTTGTTTGAAAAGGGGAAAAATTGGAAAACGGGCAGCCTGTCAATCCCCTATTCTGGACCCCCTTTCTCTAACGCTTGTCAGTCTTCACCTGACCTGCAAAAAAACAAAACAAAACAAAAACAAGCTCCATCCAGGTCTTCTGACTGTCAATCAAAAGGCTTTTTCAAGACGGGAAGCTGAACCAATAGAGAATGCTAATGTTGCGATGGGATGTGTGATAGCTTTGACGCAACCCAGCACAGAGCTGATGGGTAGAGGTGTGGATTCTACGCTTACCTGGAGCATCCCTTGCCCGTTGCTCTCAATCGTCCCTTCATAGGTGACATGCAACCTGGGCATTTTTTTCTGAGATCTGTAAAAAAGAAGCATACCAAAGCAACACGATTGTGGGTTGTTGGTTTTTTTGAGGGGGGGGGGAAAGTCCTCATTTTAATATGCTCTGCATCCATTAATAAAGCAGTTGCCACCTCTTTTGATGAAAGTTCAAAAACAGCAGGAAACTCCGTACAGGTGTCAACGCCGCTAACATCGGATGTTTCTGCATTGAACAACAGATGGAAATGTGGCCATTTTCTTCCTTTCGCTTTTAGAGTTAGCTGATGCTGGGAGGAGGGGGGGATGTGAACAGGAGTCCAGCTAGAGACATAACAACACTGAGCCTAGTGTGAGAATCAAGGTTGTTGAAATCAAGAGGTGATAAAAGAATTGGCGGGTTGGAGAGCTGGAGAGGAAGCCCGGGCTTCAAGCTAATTGGGGAATGTGATTTATGACCGTGAATTGGAGGAGGGAATTGTTCTTTGATACTATGTGCCCAAGGATGGGGGGGGGGAGAGATTCAGTTTTGGGCTTCGAATATGTAAGTGCCGATATTATGCTACTCGAATAAAAGGCTCTTTAAGGTAAACAACTCAGGTTTCAAAATGTTGCTACTTTGCTTACCAAGATGTTAGTTTTAATTTGTGACAGTGGCCACTGCTATGTGTTGAAATGCATTCTCTCTGTTTCCATTTGCATGTTGAACGGAACAACAATCTTATTCTTGGCTGAGTTTTCACTGTAATGAATTTAAATGAATATAAATAAAAAGGGGAGGGGGATAGATTTGGTTTGACTTACCTTTCCCACTCTGGAAATTCCTGCAGACACTGTCTGGTAAACGTCACAAGTCCAGTGGGTTCTTATAAGCAAAACAGACCAAAACAGAGAAAATATTAGTAAGTTTTTTTTAAAAAAAAATCTTACGGGACACAAGTCAGAAAAGCCTATGCTTCTAAGCCGGAAATATAAGACATTTGGGGGGAAAGAGAAGGAAGTTTGACAGCTAGAAAGAATTCATTTCCTTCGGCAAAGGGTCTCCTTCTGTGCAGTCACTATTTATTTATTGAATTTATATGCTGCCCATCACACTATCAAGTGACTCTGGGCGGCTTGCGATGTCATAAACAGGAGCATGATTCCATTAGAAGGTTAAAAAAAGACATGAAAACGTTAAGCACTAAAAGTTTAAACATTAAAAACAAAGTAGACAACGAAGTAGATAAATTTGGATGCTTACTAATAATTAAGGCTGCCATTCTACCTACGCATCTCAGAGAAATGAGAGCTGGATAGGGGACGTTTTCTGGATAAGCATGTCCAGGAGGGAACAACTTTTATTTTAGTTTAGTTTACTTTGTTCTTATGGAAATGCCTCCTCTCTTGTGTTTTGCAATGATTCGGCTGGCGGGTTTGCTAAATGAATACATGAAGGGAGCAGAACGCAATATCCCTGGCAAATTCTCTACGGAAAATATTTAAAGAGTCTTATTAATCTATTAGAAGCTGCCAGGGATTCAAGACGTTTGTCGGAAGTCTTGTTCCGTTTCCCCCCTCCCCCCCAGCAATATTTGCATTAATCTTGTTTCACTACAAAACGACTATTCTGTGATGAGCTAAGGCCACCCAAATAAAGTTATCGCCTTCTAAAAGCAGAACAGAACAAAATAACAAAGAGTTGGAAGGGACCTTGGAGATCATCTAGTCCAACCCTCCGCTCAGGCAGGAAACCCTACACCATTTCGGACAAATGGCTGTCCAGTCTCTTCATAAAAACTTCCAGTGTTGGAGGATTCACCGATTCTGGAGGCAGGTTGTTCCACTGGTTAATTGTTCTCACTGTCTGGAAGTTTCTCCTTAGTTCTAGGTTGCTTCTCTCCTTGATGAGTTTCCATCCGTTGCTTCTTGTCCTGCCTTTTGGCGTTTTGGAGAATAGCTTGACTCCCTCTTCTTTGGCGCAGCCCCTGAGATACTGGAACACTGCTATCCTGTCCCCCCTCGTCCTTCTCTTCATTAAACTAGACATACCCAATTCCAGCAACCGTTCCTTATATGCTTTAGCCTCCAGACCTCTAATCTAAGTTAAAGGCTTAAATTAAAGACCTCTAAGTTAAAGGCTTATTCCCGGGGGGGGGGGGGGCAGAAAAAAGACTAGGAGATTGACAAGTTTACTTTTTTCCGTGACTCTTCGGAAGTAGCAGAAAAGAGTTTTCAGTTTCTCAGGCTTTCTCGGAGACCGCCCCTCAAACAATCTGCAGGAAACAAAAAAGAGAAAGACAACGATTGGCAAGTAATTAAGCCAAGCAAAACGAAGCCCATTTAAAGATAATCCCTGCTGTGACTTTTCTAGGTTCTGGTTTCCCCCTCCGGATCGTGGGCCAACGGTCTACAGCAGCTCGACCTGACCTATGGCTTGTGGACTTCAACTCTTAGGAGTCCCCAGCCAGCCATGAATTCTGTGAATTGGAAGTCCACGAGTCTTTTTTTTTTTTTAATTGAAAATTTTTAAAATTTTTACAGAAGCAACCCTGCCCAACCCACCCCAACCCTCCCACTCCCTCCCCCAACCTTCCCAGAGCTGAATATAGGCTTAATTAAAATTTCATAAAGTCTTAAAAAGAAATATAAACCATAAATAAGTCTAAATACATTACTTAAACAACTTATAAGATGATTAACAATAATATATGTATAAAAAAGAACAAAAGCATAAATATTAGAAATAAAAAAATGCTTAGAAAAAGAATAAAAAAAAGAAATATAAAAAAGTAAAATAAAAATAAAAAATAAAAGGAGGAAGAAGAAGAAAAGATACAATCTATAAGATATTAAAATTTATATATAAATTATTGAAAAACTAAATAAGTCTTAAAGTTGATCGGATCTACGATCTCTTCAGCTGGCTGCTTTACGAGCATTATGAAGCCCACATCTCTAATCATTTTCTGTGGTGACTGAAGCTTACAGGACTTTGGATCCAGAACATCTGCAGGGAACCAGGTTGTGAATTTTAGCTTAGTTTAGTTTCCTAACCAGGTTGTGAATTTTAAGTTTAGTCTAAGTCCACGTCAAAATGCTGGATAGTTCCTCTCTTGTGCCCCAAAGGTACTTTACCCAGCTTATCTGAATCCAAATGATTCTGGCTAAAATTTCAGAGCTACTGTCAGAACTCAAGAGAATATTCCACTCGTCTAAACAGATTATATACTGGGGAGAAACTTTTTATTAGCCTGATCCAATTGTGGAACTGGGTAATATGTGTTCCTTCCTTGCTCCATTTTAAACAGTAAATACAATTTTTTTATTTTTTTTATGCTTTGTTAGAAGGTAGTGACAGATTTTATCTTCCTGGGCTCCAAGATCACCGCAGATCGGGACTGCAGCCAAGAAATTAAAAGATGCTTGCTCCTGGGGAGGAAAGCTATGGCAAATCTAGACAGCATACTAAAAAGCAGAGACATCACCCTGCCAACAAAAGTACCTACAGTCAAGGCCATGGTTTTCCCAGTTGCAATGTATGCAATGTTGCTGTGAAAGTTGGACCATAAAAAAAGCTGAGCACCAAACAATCAAGGCCTTTGAACTCTGGTGCTGGAGAAGACTCCTGCGAGTCCCCTGGACCGCAAGGCAATCAAACCGGTCAGTCCTGGAGGAGATCAACCCCGACTGCTCTTTAGAAGGCCAGATCCTGAAGTTGAAACTCAAATACTTTGGCCACCTAATGAGAAGGAAGGACTCACTGGAGAAGAACCTAATGCTGGGAAAGATGGAGGGCAAGAGAAGAATGGGACGACAGAGAATGAGGTGGCTGGATGGAGTCACTGAAGCAGTAGGCGTGAGCTTCAATGGACTCCAGAAGATGGTAGAGGACAGAAAGGCCTGGAGGAACGTTGTCCATGGGGTTGCAATGGGTCGGACATGACTTCGCAACTAACAACAACAATCTTTATTTTTATGTTACTATCCATTTTTCATGTGTGCATGTGGTGCTCTTGCATTCTTTTGCTTTTCTGAGCTTTTTGCTACGTAACACCTAGCAAATGAAGGGCGTGATTTCTCTACTTAACAGATTAAAAACAAGACAAAAGTAAGTCTGCCACTTGTGTCCACCATTTCTACATTTGTTTTCTTGGCTATATTTGCGCTGATTTTGGCAATAAGCATTTCAAAACCTCCCCCTTGAATGTATCAACAATAAGCTATGTTCCTTCAATGCACTATTATTATTATTTTTAACATTTTCCTGGTTAAGGAAAAAAAAGATTTTTGTTCTTCAGCCATCTCACTGTGCATGAAAACATGCTTCCTTGTCGCATTTTGAAGCTGGGGGGAGAAATACCCTTATAAAATGAAAATCCTTGTACACCAGTAAACATAACTATTTTTAGTCATTAAGAGAGAGCACATACTTTTATATCCAGCAGGTTTTAAACTGCCTTGCAGCCATCTGCATTTATGGGACTCGATTTGATTTCATACAAAACAAAATTCGCCGACGTATAATGCAATTTGCCTTGAAGGAGAAAGTGTGATGGCTTGAGAACAGGAAGAAGGATGCCTCTTAAAAGAGTCTCTTCGATAATAGAGGCCAGAGATAGCAAAAGAGATTGGGGACACACTCTTGTTTCTCAAACCCACTCTTGAAATGTTGACTAGGAAGGGACAGTAGGATGAGAGCATCTTACTAATAACAGTAATAACAACAACAACACCCTAGACTTAACAGTTGTCGATAAGAAAGACAAAAAAGTTTGGATAGTGGACGTGGCAGTGCCTGGAGACAGCAGAATAGACGAGAAAGAACTGGAGAAGATAACAAAATACAAAGACCTACAAATAGAAATAGAAAGACTGGGGCAAAAGCAAGCAAGAGTAGTACCAATAGTCATAGGCTCCTTGGGCACAATCCCAAAACAACTGGAGCACCACTTGAACACCATTGGCATTGACAAATTCGCTATTAGTCAATTGCAAAAGGCGGCCTTACTAGGAAATGCTTCCATCTTGTGACGATATCTGTAATACCATCAAACATCCACATCTGCCTATCCCAGGTCCTGGGTAAGGACTCGATAGGTAGACAAAATGCCAAATCCAGTCTGAACATCTGGCTGACTGTGCGATGATCCATAATAATAATAAAGTTGGAAGGGACCTTGGAGGTCATCTAGTCCAACCCCCTGCTCAGGCAGGAAACCCTACACCATTTCGGACAAATGGCTGTCCAGTTTCTTCTTAAAAACTTCCAGTGTTGGAACATTCACCACTTCTGGAGGCAGGTTGTTCCACTGATTAATTGTTCTAATTGTCAGGAAGTTTCTCCTTAGTTCTAGGTTGCTTCTCTCCTTGATGAGTTTCCATCCGTTGCTTCTTGTCCTGCCTTCAGGCGCTTTGGAGAATAGCTTGACTCCCTCTTTTTTGGGGCAGCCCCTGAGATATGGGAGCACTGCTATCATGTCCCTCCTGGTCCTTCTCTTGGTTAAACTAGACATAAGTGTACATATTTAAGTGACTGTACATCTGTCTAATTCCGTTTTGTAGAAAGGCACGCTAGGTTTTCAGACAAAGAGAAGTCAGATTTCAACGTGTCTAAGGAGATTCTCAGTTATCCAAGTCAGGGGTGTTCCACAGGTACTTCCCCCCCCCCAGAACATCTTTTCCTTGAAGACTTTTTACTTCTCATCCAAGAAGCTTCTTTGGTTCTGCTTCAGTTCAGAACTGAAGAAGCTTCCTGGATGAGAAGCGAAACGGCTTCAAGGAGAAACAAAGAAATCCCCAGTTGCCTCCTTGAAAAAATAAAAGCATCTTTGGGCCAAATTTCGATAGCTGGAACTTAGTCTTTTGACCTTGATATTTGACCTTCACACTAATTGGATAATGTGATATATGACAGCTAATTTAGGGAGGGAACATGCTGATAATTTAACTGCTCAAAGGAAGAGAATTTAGATCTTAGCATTCCTCCGTTATGCCTGTGCCGACATTTTGCAACAATAAAAGACTTTTAGGAAAATAAATTCCTGGAAGTTCTTTGAAGTGTTTCATTAGCCGGAACCATAACAACTGCGATGAATGAAGTAGCCGTGTTTATCATGTGGAAAACCTGAAAAATCCCACACGAAAAAGGTCGAGACTACGAAAGAGATCTTTGGTAGATCTTCTGGGACCTGGTGGAACGACTGTCACTGAGACACCTCAGTGAATGGATAGGATGGTTGCAAACTACTCAACGTCTGAGGTTGTTAAGAACCAGTCTTTAGCAACAAAACTGATAACCTCAGCAAAGGTTACACAGCGGATGCTACAGCCCCTAGTGGTGCCTGCTCTGTTGTTTATGGCTAGAACAGCCACAAACGTGGCACGAAGTAAGAAGAAAAGCACTAGTCAATTGAAGGTAGTGGAGAAGTGGTACATCACACGTGCTTTTGTAGATTGTTCTTAGGCTTAAATGTCCCAGATGTTTTCTGTAGCGCCCAAATGTTGCAAACAGTGGAACTGCGAAAGAATTCCCGATGCTACAAGGCTTTGGTCTTAGGTGGCACTTCCATCGTGCTCCTTACATTTTTATTTAACTCAACTCAAGGTCGGGAGGAGGAACTTGAAAGCAATTTGTCGATCCGACTTCAGATAATCCATTTGCTAATGGAGCATTCTGGCGGGATTTTTGTAGACGTTGACCTAATTATAAAGCAATATAAGTAAACGTTTTGATCTTGTAGTATTTACTTCTGTTGTTCAGTATCTGTGATTCAACCAATAATGTAATTTGAGCATTATCGGGTTTTTGCTGCTAATAGGGCAACGCATCGAGGGTTACAATGATCATCGTTTTTGCTTTCCTGGCAAATATGGAGAGATTTCAATCCAAGAACAGGATTACATTCTGATCCACTTTTTAGAAGCCTCGTTATAAGCATCTGATGACACATTGGATGTCCACAATGGCTGCTCATGAATGAAGGTGGTGGCTTGGGATATTTTTTGTTGTTAGTTGCGAAGTCGTGTCCGACCCATCGCGACCCCATGGACAAGGTTCCTCCAGGCCTTCCTGTCCTCTACCATCTTCTGGAGTACATTTAAGCTCACTTCTACTGCTTCAGTGACTCCATCCAGCCACCTCCTTCTCTGTCGTCCCCTTCTTCTCTTGCCCTCGATCTTTCCCAGCATCAGGCTCTTCTCCAGGCAGTCCTTCCTTCTCATTAGGTGGCCAAAGTACTTGAGTTTCAACTTCAGGATCTGGCCTTCTCAAGAGCAGTCAGGGTTGATCTCCTCTAGGACTGACCGGCTGGATCGCCTTGCAGTCCAGGGGACTCGCAGGAGTCTTCTCCAGCACCAGAGTTACAACATTTCAATGTTACATCTTTCCTTCAAGAATTTAAAAATAAAAGTATTTTTTTCTTTTTTTTACTTCATTCCAGTTGCCACAGGTTGCTCCTTATCGTATACTTTTTATTTGTAGCAGTTTTAATAATTGCAATAGATCAGAGGTCCCCAACCTTTTGTGCACCAGGGACCGGTTACTTGGAGAGAGGTTTTCCCGCGGACCGGAAGGTGCGTGGTTTTGTGTGCTGCCTGCATCCCGTGGATGGGACTTTGCTTGTTTGTGTGGACCGGTTGCTGGCGTGCCGCGGCCTCGTACCGGTCCATGGACTGGGGGTTGGGGACCCCTGCAATAATTATTCAATCCTTTTTATAGAAAAATGGTCCATATAGTAGTATTTAAGGGAAACAGAACTCTTCCCTTCAAAAACTTAACAGGGGATTAAGGATCTCATATTAAATGTAAAAGGCTTTATTTTCCAGTTGGCCTTTTTTTCATGCTATTAAATTTATTTAAAAGGTGCCCATTATCGGTAATATCAAAAATCTATTTTGTCTTGCCACTACACAATTGTACTACTTTTTCATTTTCTCAAAAGGTTTAGCATCTTTCGTATCTTATAGAGAATTGGATACTTTAGTCCAGGGCTTTTCAACCTTTTTACCCATTGTATCACTTTTAGGATATGGCAACATCCGAGGACCACCAGTCGCCTAGCAAGGTGTCAAAAACTTGATGACCAAAAAAAAAAAAAAAAAGGAAAAAAGTGATAAACTACAGGTTGTCTTCGACTTACAACAGTTTGCTTAGTGACTGTTCAAAGTTACAGTGGCACTGAAAAAAGTGCCCCCCAATCCACAGCCGAGCAAGATACCTGCCTGCCCACCCGGCCGTGCTCTTCCTCCCGTATGAGGTTTCCATTGTTGTGAGCATTTCTGTTGAGGATTGGCAGTGGGGGTGGGGTGGGGGGTGTTTGGTTTTTATCCCCCCCCCCCCGTCTGCTGGGTGGTTGCAGCAGGTTTTGGTCACTTCACATGACCCTGGGACACTGTGACCATCATAAATATGAATCGGTTGCCAAGCATCTGAATGTAAATCACAAGACCCTGGACAGGCTGCAAACATTCCAGCCGATCGGCGCTTCTTCTGGGCTCAGCGGAAGCGCCAGGATCAGCGTTGAGCTCCAGCTGGAGCCTGGCGCTGATCCTGGCGCTTCCACTGAGCCCTGACAGTCCTGCAGCTCCAGCCATCTCTCACTCAGGCTTGTGCGGTGCTGCCACCGGCTCAGCTCATTCCCCTCTCCCGCTACCACTTTTCTAGGATGGTCGCGTACCACCTGCCAGGTGCCCATGTACCACAGGTGGTACCCGTACCACTGGTTGAAAAGCCCTGCTTTAGTCAGCTGAGCATATAAAGAATGTTTGTATTTTACTTTTTCCCTCAAAGTTGTAGAAAAAAGAGAATTTTCCTCAAGTTAGATTTAAGTTTTCTGACGAGAAAGTCTCCACGCACCTTCAAACCACGTCAAACACAAAGCACTGTGGAAAACAAATTCTCGGTTATGGCTGTGAGTCTTTTAATTAAGCAAATGAGTTTCCTTTTCTCTATTTACATAGAAAATAGCTTGGAGGTTTAGGATTCCCCTGGCTTGTGAGTAAAAGAACACATTTCAACCATTTAACCTCACAGGCAATATCTTTCCATATTTATGGCAGTCAACCAAATATCAAGTGTAACATCAACTCTACCGAAAAAAAAACCCCCAAAAAATCCAAAAACCAACTACCGGTACTTGATCTAAAGATGAATTGTTTTGTGCATTTGTGACAAAATGACATGTTCTTTATCTTCTAAAGCATCATCTATCCAACAAATATTACTTTCCCTGGCTCTTTTTTTTCCCGGTAGAAAGTGGAAACATTAAAACTTTTGGAAATAGAAGAAAAAAGAAAATGAGAGAGGGAAGGAGGAAGGAAGGAGGGAAAGAAGAAGGAAAGGAGGGAGGGAGGGAGGGAGGGAGCAAGGAAGGAAAGAAGGAGGGAGGGAGGGAAAGAAGGAAGGAAGGAAGGAAGGAAGGAAGGAAGGAAGGAAGGAAGGAAGGAAGGAGGAGGGGAAAATGGAAGGAAAGGAAGAGGGAAGGAGGGAGAGGGAAAGAAGAAAGGAAGGAATAGAGGAAGGAAAGAGGGAGGAAGGAAGGAAGGAAGGATGGAAAGAATAAAGGAAGGAAAGGGAGGAAGGAATAAAGGAAGGAAAGAAGGAGGGAGGGAAAGAATAAAGGAAGAAAAGGAGGGAGGGAGGAAGCAAGGAAGGAAAGAAGGAGGGAAAGAAGAAAGGAAGGAAAGAAGGATAGAGAGAGGGAAAGAAGGAAGGAAGGAAGAAAGGAAGGAGGGAGGGAGGGAGGAGGGGGAAAATGGAAGGAAAGAAGGATGGAGAGAGGGAAAGAAGAAAGGAAGGAAAGAGGAAGGAATAGAGGAAGGATGGAAAGAATAAAGGAAGGAAAGAAGGAGGGAGGGAGGGAAGAAGGAGAGAAGGAAAGAAGGAAGGAAAAAGGGAGGAAGGAAAGAAGGAAGGAAGGAAGGAAGGAAGGAAGGAAGGAAGGAAGGAAGGAAGGAAGGAAGGAAGGAAGGAAGATTTTCAGTTGAGTAGTTAAGTCAAGGTCTTTACATACATTGCTTATATTTTTACCCCAATAGGTTCTATTAATTTCTATCAGGAAGACTTTTATCCAACATTCCAGAGTGAGTGTCCAGGGCTTGCACCCAAGGCCAAACCTACTGGGATGGGCCTCAGTCTTTTAAAGTTTTAAAGCGATATTTATTTCAGTGGGGTGATCAAATGGAGTCTCTGACTAAATCCTGCTGAAATGCATCGAAGGCAATTCAGCTGCAAATCAAACAAAGTCTACACTGTGCCGTCTTCAATCAGCAACGTTTGGTCGAAAAATGAATATTGGATAGATTTCAATTCCCCCTCCCCCCCAGAACCAGTGGTGGGATTCAAGCCAGTTCGCACCACTTCAGTAGAACCAGTAGCTACTGTAATTTCCGGCGTTATAAGATGACTTTCTAAAGCAGTGGTTCTCAACCTTTCTAATGCCGCGACCCCATAATACAGTTCCCCATGTTGTGGTGACCCCCCAACCACTTATACATCACCAGGTGCCAGGGGCGTGGCCAAAGAAAAGGGGGAAAAAATGGCGGACTGCGTTGTTTGGCGACCCCCGTGAAATGGTCGTTCGACCCCAAATGGGATCCCAACCCACAGGTTGAGAACCACTGTTCTAAAGCATGCAAATCAGCTCCGAAGTCAGGGGCGTCTTATACGCCGGAAAATACGGTAATTTTTGGTTGCCCAGGCCCGGAATGGACTTCCGGAAGCGGCATCCACACAGAGAACCGGTCCTTCACCTATTTGAATCCCACCATTGGTCCAGAACTGTTTGCCTCCCACCATCCTTCAAAAAGCCAGCTTATTTTTGTGGCTTGAATATTTGTGACGGCAAGAGTCAGTTTAAAAACAAAGGACGGATGGGTGGTTATGGCAGCTGCGTCAACTGCATTATGGAACCTAGTCTGAAAGGGTGCCTCTGACACTTTCTCAGTTCCAAATGTACCCCCAAAGTATTGTTGGTCTCCGAGCTGCACAATAACTCAACAAGGAAATCTTCCTGTTGTTGCGTTTTTAAAATTTTCCACGGGGAAATAATGCGCAGAGTTCATAAACAAGCTAGTTTAAAAAAAAAAAAAAACAAATTTTCTGTTTCCAGAAAATATTCAGGTGTTGGGAACGAACTCGTGTGCAGGAGACTTACCAGAGGCAGCTTTCATACATCTAATATGGGGCTCTATTCCCAAAGCGGATTAGCTCAAATAGATGAAAAAATTGATGGTCATTAAAGTTATCAAATTGATGCTTATGGTAAAAGACAATTGCATTACTGCAAAAATCAGATTTCCACTCCCCTGGATAAACATAATAGGCAGCAGAATCATTTCCTTGCTTAAGACTATTTCATTGCAGTTACATGTATCTTAACTAGTATACTTTACCCTGGTCTTGATTATATTTTTTTTAAGTTCATCAGCTTGCTTTCTTTCAAAGAGAGGACAGGGTTCACCACCTCTTCGTCTTCTAGCATTAACCAATGGAACACACTACAATCTAAGATTCGTCCCTGCGTAATAATTTTTTATTTAGAACTGTCCGTCTTGAGAAAAAAGAAGTTTCTCAGATATGAACACAATGTTCTTTAGTGGCGCTGAGATTATATGGAGCGAGGGAGCGAGGAATCTTCTTAGAAAGATGAAAGATTTCATTCTTTATAAGTAGTGAGTGATTGGAAGGGAGGGAGGGAGGGAGGGAGGGAGAGGGAAGGGAGAGAGAGGGAGGAGAACAGGAAGGAAGAGAGGGAGGGAGGGAGGGAGGGAGGGAGGAAGGAGGGAGAGAGGGAGAAGAGGGAGGGAGGGAGAGAGGGAGAAGAGGAAGGAAGGAATGGAGGGAGGGAAGGAGGGAGGGGAAAGGGAGGGAGGAAGGAAAGGAGCGGAGGAAGGGAGGGAGAGAGAGAGAAGAGGAAGGAAGAGAGGGAGGGAGGAGGAACGAAGGGAGGGAGAGAGGGAGGGGAGGGAGGGAAGGAGGGAGAGAGGGAGGAGAAGAGGAAGGAAAGAACGGAGGGAAGAAGGAAGGGGGAAGGAAGGGAGGGAGGGAGGAAAGGAGCGGAGGAAAGAAGGGAGGGAGGGAGAGAGGGAAAAGAGGGATGGAGGGAAGGAGAGAGGGAGGAGAAGAGGAAGGAAGGAAGGGAGGGAGGGAGGAAAGGAGCAGAGGAAGGAAGGAAGGGACGGAGAGAGGGAGAAGAGGAAGGAAGGATGAGTATGGGACATCTACTGCAAGGAGAAATCAAAGAGAAGATGCCAAACCAAGGCATGAACATTAAGTTACCTTTGACACTAAAACTCTTATCATAAGTCATTGGGTAAACTTCCTAACAAATGTTTGGGGAGCAATCATCAAAAACTGGGGTCCCCAACATGTCCTCTCCTTGTCTTCTTCCTTGCACTTTCAAGTTTATTTTAAAGACAATAGAACTGTGGGCAAAATGAAGGACTTCCAGTGTCCTATCTCCAATAATGCTTCTGGCCCAAGATGGGCCCCAGTTATGTCAGCCGGTGACCCCTCAATGTGTCTTTGTGAGAACACACAACCATCTAGAAAAGAGGAGTTAAGACGGAAGAAATCTGACTCTGGGGCCATCAGGGAGCCAAAAGACTTGGGTGTGATTAGCTGACTGGTTAGTTGGCTGTCTTGGTTCTGTACCAGCTCCACTGTGCTTGGATTTGTCTTGTGTGTTGCGTATGTTGCACAATTCTATATTATGTGATTTTGGCCTATTTTGTAGGTATTACTTCTGAGCATCGACAATCTTAGCTTCTCCGAAATATCCGTTATGCGTCATGGGGGCTAATATCACCTGCGCACATCAAGCAACACCAATTTGCGTTTGCTGTGTTTTGTGATTGTTGTTGTCAACACCGCTAACATTGGATGTTTGTGCATTGACAACAGATTTAGATGTAGCCATTTTCTTCCTTTCATTTTTAGAGTTAGATGATGCTGGGGAGGGGGGATGTGAACGGGAGTCCAACTAGACATAACAACACTGAGCCTAGCGTGAGAATCAAGGTTGTTGAAATCAGACATGATAAAGAATTGGAGGGCTGGAGAGTTGGAGAAGAAGCCCGCGCTTCAAGCTAATTGGGGAATGTGATTTATGACTGTAAATTGGAGGAGGGAATTGTGCTTTGATACTATGTGCCCAGGGGGGCAAGATTCAGTTTTTGGCTTTGGTTATGTAAGTGCCGATATTATGCTACTCGAATAAAAGGTTCTTTAAGGTAAACAATGCCTCGAGGTTCTTGTGACGAGTTTCATCTGTCGGAACCACGACAGTTGTTTTGAGAATGCGCAAGCCTCGTAGATGATAGGCATTTTAGTAGCCCCCTGAAGACCCCGAACGCGTCCCTTAGTTTAAAATGCTGTGGGACTCTTGATCTAAGATAAAATTACAGAGAATCGCAAATCCTTAACACATCTCTGCAACCCCTGTGTGACTATCTAGAAGCTCTACAGTAAAGGAAGTCAAAATAATCTCGGTTCCACTATATAAAATTCAGCATAGCTAAGAACTTAAAAGTTGTTTTTTTCTTTAAACCTTCTAATCAGTTGCTGTCAACAGCACCTAAGGAAAACAGAAGCAGGGAACCTGAAGTTTAAGAAAAATAAATACATAATATTTTTAACCTTTTGTACCAGATGGATAGCCCTGACAGGCTTCAAGTCATCCGACACCTAGCCTTTTATTGAATATGTACACATCCAAGTTGCCATTTTATTGCCTAAAACGACTCTTATACCGCAGATTTAAAAAGTTATTTTGACAACAGATGTGTTGTCCTCAAGTAAAAAAACAAACACACGTGTCGGGTTTAAGCTTCCCAAGCAAGTGTACATTAAATACCTATGGAGATTCTCAATCATCCAGATCGTGGTTGTCCCAAAGGGGTTTTTTCAAGAGGCAACTGGATTTCCTTGTTGTTGTTGTTTTGAAGACATTTCGCTTCTCATCCAAGAAGCTTCTTCAGTTCTGACTGAATTCTGATTCAGTCAAGCTGAAGAAGCTTCTTGATTCAGTCAGAACTGAAGAAGCTTCTTGGATGAGAGGCGAAACGTCCTCAAAAACAAAAACAAGGAAATCCAATTCCTCTTGGAAAAGCACCTTTGGGACAAGTGTACATTAAATGTGTTTTTTTTTTTTTCCCCCTTTCCGTTTGGGAAAAGATTAGCTATAGAAAATGGCCGGCTGAGGTAATTAATTGATTTAGAAGGCCGTATCTTCAAAGGTATCGAATACAAAGATATCCGAGACAAGCTGAACTATTTCTGAGATAGAATATAATTTCCGCCAACAATATAGATGGTAGGAAAATGAGCAAACTGTGTCACAAACACAAAGTGCCATTTAAGTCCACAGTGTTTCTACCCCTTTGTAAAATGTCCTTGAATGCTCATAATTTACCTCACGAGGGCAACATCAGGACCAAATAAATGAAGGTTCTAATGGAAAAACACCATTCAGATAAGAATAATGTCTCCTATTTCCTGAATTTCAGTAAAATGATTTCTTGTACAGTCAGATATCCTGGAGAATACAGATAGTCCTTGGCTTACGGCCACAATTCAGGCCAACATTTCTGTTGCTAAGATGGTCGTCAAGTCAATTTTGCCCCATTTTACCACACCTTTCTCCCCTCACAGTTGTTATGTTAGCAACACGGCTGTTAAGTGAAATCTGGCTTTCCTATTGCCAGAAGATTCCCAAAGGTGATCACATGACCCCAGAACATCGCATTAACAAACTGGCATAAGTACCTGCCAGTTGCCAAGCTTCTGAATTTTGATCATGTGACCAGCAATGCTGGAACGGTCGCAAGTGTGAAAAACGGTCTTAACTTACTTTTTCCGTGGTAATTTTGAACAGTCACTAAATGAATGCTCATTAAGTCGAGGACCACCTGTAACCGGAGGAAGCTATGAGGCACCGTGCGGAGAATGCTAGGCAGAGGAAACGGGAGTATTTTCAGACAGGGCCGGCATTCTACCTGTTGAAGTTAATGTCTGGATAGCTGGAATATTCCGATTTCATCTTGGCGTTGCGCCGAGGAAAAGTGCAGAAGAAGGCATTGGCTAGCAAACTGGCCATCTGCTCCTGTGACATTGTGATGGAGTGGTTCATTTTTTGCTTCAGAAGAGGTATTGGCTAAAAGAAAAAAACAGAACAAAACCATCATCCGAGGCATGGTTGTCTCAAAGAATGCTTTTTCCAAAAGGCAGTTGTACTTCCTTGATTTTTTTTTTCTCCTTGAAAATATTTCAAGAAATTTCTGAAGCTTCTTGGTATGAGGAGCAAAACATTTTCAAGGGGGAAGAAAAAACAAACCAAGAAAATCCAGTTGCCTTTTGAAAAGCACCTTTGGGAAAACAAGATGGGGCATAATCACTTTATAAATTCTGAACACAGAGCCTCACCCAGCAACGAGAAGCTGCTGGAACAAAATTACATTTGCTAATTTAAGAGGTGCTGGTGGTTCCTTAAATCAGCATCGCCACCCAAGTCAAGAGTTGTTTATCCAAGTTGATTGGGACAAGAGTCTTGTTTGGCAAACGGCAGACGTCAATCAATAAAAACAAGAGGAGCAAACAAAACACCGGGGTGTTGAAGACCTTCAGAGGGGGGAACAGGTGGGACGTGAAGAAGCCAGGAAGGAAAAAAAATAAAGCAGGAAGGGATGGTGTTAATCGTCCTGAGCAGTTTGACTCTCATGCAGTTTAGAAAAGGGCAATCACAGGCAATCACACTGTTAACAGCTCTGAGACAAGGCGCCATGATGAGACACCAAAAAACACAACTGTGTTAGGAGGGCTGACGCATTCCTTTTGTTTGATTGCCTTGCTTAAATGGAGAAAAGAAAATTAGGGTTCAAGAAAGAAAAAATATGACAAGCCAACACGCTTCCACTCAAGCCTCATTTACTGTCTGGTTGTTTTACAAATGAGTTTAACCTCAAGGGAATATACGGCCAGCTGCCCTCAAAGAGGGGATAATCGGAGCTCGTTTTGTGCAGCTCCTTAAGAAGAAACTGTTTTAAAAAGTGCAAGCAGAACTCACTGTTAAGTTACAGCAGAATTCCGGAAGATAAATGCAGATTTTCAAAATGGGATGGTATCCTGAGTTAAAAACCCTCTTTGCTAAATTCAAGAGAAAGGACCATTTGCTTATGATGGTTCAGAGGTCATGTTTTTTTTCAGTATGATTATTAGAGGTAACTAGCAGTTTCGGGTTAAAACTCTTAGTTCTAGGCTGCCGATTCGTAGCAACCTAGAACTAAAGAGTTTTAACTAAAAACTGCTGGTTACCTCTGTGGGAGATGGAAATATAACCCTCTTCTCATATAGCAGTGGTGGCGAACCTATGGCACAGGTCCAGTCCTAGGCCTTCAGCTGGGTTTTATAAAACCTTTTTGCTTTAGGCCTCCACCGCTGTGTGCAAAAAAAAATAAAAAAGTTCAATCAGTCAATTTCTCGCGGGAAAAAAAAGATTTTGCAAAGTTGGGATTGATTGAATTTTTTAGTCCCACCCAGTCTGCCGTTACCACCGCTGCCATGCCCAGCCAATGGGCCACGCCCACCCAATGGGTCACGCCCAGACAATGGGCCACACCCACCCAGCACTTGATGATGCATAAGTGGGTTTTGGGTTGCAGTTTGGTCACTCAGTCTCTTAAAGGTTCGCCATCACTGTCATATAGTATGATAGGGCTAGAACAAAACCTGAAATCTAAAGAAGTGATTTGAAGCTTTAACTTGAGATAGATAGATAGATAGATAGATAGATAGATAGATAGATAGATAGATAGATAGATAGTCTGGCTCGGGACCCATTGATCTATAGCTGTCCTTTTGGAATCTGCTATGCCATATGGTCCTCATTGCAATGGGTTGTTCATGGAAATGATGTTGTGTTATTATGCTATGTTCCAAATCATTAGAAAAACAAGCCTCTGAATCTTAAAGTAAGAATGAGTGTTTTGTGTTGCTGTCTCTCGTCTTTTCCATTGGGTTTTCCCATGACACCGCCAAGAATCATACTGAAAAAAGCAGGACCTCTGAATTTTTCCACCTCCTGCTGAAACAGGTCGTTTTTCTCTCTGGAAAAAACAAATGGATGCCAAGCAAGCACCTCCAGGGGAGACAGGAGTTGTATTAGTATAACAAAAACCACTTGATGATGTTTGCAGGCAAGCAAGACTGCTGCTGCTGCAAAAAAAAAAAAGTTGGTCACACGATCGGTCTGTTTTACAACCACATACAGTACAGGTAGTCCTCGAACGGATCACATTTCATTTAGTGGCCATTCCAAGTTAACAACGGCACTGAAAAAAGTGACTTACGGCCATTTTTCACACTCACAGACCACTGCAGTATCCTGGTGGTCACATGATCAAAATTCAGAGGCTCGGCAACTGACTCATATTTACGACGGCCGCAGGGTCCTGGGGTCAGAGGAACCCTTTTTCTCACCTTCTGAAAAAGCAAAGTCAACGGGGGAAGCCCGATTCACTTAACAACCGTTGACAGCTGCGATTCACTTAACAACTGTGGGTCGTAAAATGAGGCAAAGCTCACTTGAGGACAGAAATTGTTGGGCTCAACTGTGGTCCAAAGTCGAGGACTACCTGCATAAACCTTAATAAATAGGTTCCATTATGGCTGTAGATCGAGAATTCCCTGTACAGCAAATAAACCCCCTCCAGAGAACGCCCTTTGGAGGTGTGGACTCACCTGGGTGCAAATGCTTGGCAGAGAGAGCGCCAGCTTCACCATGTCGGGCAAAATGGACTGAAAGAGATGCTGAGCTTCTGCGTCTTCCAGCACCTGAAGTAAAAACAGGAGGAGAAAATTCTGATGTCAGGATCAGGGTGGACCAAACCAGGATCCCCGCTTTGCGTGTTTGGAACAGAACAGAGCAGAATTCTCCATTGGCCAAAGGCGACTGGACACACAAGGAGTTGGTCTCCGGTGCTGAAGCTCTCAGTGTACGTACAAGCAACCAGCGATAAGTCCACGTTCATAATCATAAAATACAATCATCGTAAACCATAAGATGCAACGCTCCGCGATAGTCGTCGGATACTAAGTAAGCAATCAACATCAATCATACTAGGATATTAAAATAAGCAGTCAATGTGAATCGTAAGGTACAGGCAACAAAGCTAAGAGTCGTTAAGAAGGATAAGGAAATAAGTCATAGGAAAGATGAGAAGGATAATAGTAACACAGCTCTGCTAGATAGTTGACAATGTTGTGGGAATTAGCTGTTTAGCAGAGTGAGAGGAAAAACTGTCCTTCTGTCTAGTTCAGTGATGGCCAACCTTTTAGAGACCGAGTGCCCAAACTGCAACCCAAAACCCACTTATGCATCGTCGGGTGCCGGGTGGGTGTGACCCATTGGATGGGAGTGACCCATTGGGTGGGCGTGGCCCATTGGGTGGGCGTGGCTACAGTGGTAACAGCAGATTGAGTGGGACTAAAAAGTTCAATCAATCAATTCCAACTTTGCGAGATCTTTTTTTCCGCGAGTTGAGTTGAAATTGATTGATTGATTGAACCTTTTTTTTATTTTGCACACAGCAGCGGAGGCCTAAAGCAAAAAGGTTTTATAAAACCCAGCTGAAGGCCTAGGACTGGGGTGATGGCACGCGTGTCCATAGGTTCGCCATCACTGGTCTAGTTGTTTTGGTGTGCAATGCTCTATAGTGGCATCCCAAGGGGAGAAGTTGAAACAGTTTATGTCCAGGGTGTGAGACTCCCTGTAGATATTTTCATTTTGTGGCTCGTGCAGTATACCGGTCCTCAGTGGAAGGCAGGCTCGTTGTGATTGTATTTCCTGCAGTCCTAATGATCCGTTGAAGTCTGTGTCTGACTTGTTTGGTTCCTGTAACAAACCAGACAGTTTAAGCTGACTTGGGAGGCGTCTTTTGAAAAATCCAAACTCTGGAGATCTGGACACACAAAACAACGTTACTGATGTTTTTAAAAGAATCCATCAATCATGCCGAAGGGATTTATTGTCCTTGGGGATGGGCTAAATTTTGAAAAGTTTCTAAAGTTGTTCATTTTTTTTTTCATTTCTCAATCAACGGTCACGTATTGCAACCATATATTTTGAAAGAGGTTTTGGGAATTGTTCTAAGGGAGGGCCATCAGGCATTGCCATCTTCACTTTTCCTCCCACACGTGCACTGCATTTCCAAACTGAGGTGCAGTACGAAATGTCAAAGGTCAAACTCGGATTTTAGGAAGTGACATCAAACCAGTGCATGTAAAATTAATTCAAAAGGCGACATTTGACCTTAAGCATCCAGGAGACTGGCAGATCTTGATCGACTTCCTAGCCTGGCTCTGCCCCCGTCGCTTCAAACTGACATGATGATGCTTTTTCTGACTGACACGCATTCCGTAGCCTTCCTCACCTGGTGACAGATTCCAGCCCTGGACTTTGTTACACCTGTCAGCTCTTCTGTCTTTTCCTGACGTGGAGAATAAATAGACCCAAAGCACCAAAGACTTGGACGGTGCTGCCTCTTCTGCCCGGTTCCTTTTCAAGCAATTCTTTTTAAAACTTGGGGTTTCGTCCATTTATTTGTGGTAAAAGAGCTGCACAAACTGGAAATAAACTCATTTTTGTTGGTAAAATCCAGAAGTGTTCAGAATAGGGGAATATCTTGTTCCCGTCCTCTTTTTCGTCTGGCCTTTCTTTCAAGCCAAAGATAACCGATGTAACATGCCTTCTTCCAATTTTTCCAGAAATTTGGATTCAGAACAGAACAGAATTACAGAGTTGGAAGGGATATTGGAGGTCTTCTAGTCCAACCTCCTGCTCAAGCAGGAGATTCTATGCCGGGGGTAGGCCACCTTGGCTCTTTTATGACTCGTGGACTTCAACTCCCAGAATTCCTGAGCCAGCCACGCTGAGGGGAAAGGGAGAGGTTTCCAAGCTGACCTACCATGATGTTTTGTTTTTTTTAAGAATCCAAAATACTTTCTAACACTTTACAATGACCTTGAACCATTTTTAAGGAAATTGTGTCAACTGTTGTGGATCTCTAATTTTTTTTTTGAAGAATGAACAGATCTTACCAGGTTGGTAGGCCTATCGAAGAGCCATTCTGAAGATTAACTACTAACATAATGAGCCCCCAGCTCACCTCTCCCTGGTAATCTTATCAATGGGAATCAGGTAGCACACACATTTAATAAAAGAAACAAATAAGTAGTTATCTAGAGCCCAATTCTTTCGGTAAATTTGTTTCTTGATATTTTTTATGCCATCGTTCCTTCAACCGCTCTGAAGGCTGAGAGCACATCATTAAAGCAGCAAAAAAATATAACGTTGACAATGGGTGTGTAGAAAATACAGCAAATAAAACAGGCTTGTTATTATTTCTTGTGATCTATACAAGTTGCTTGGCAATAAAAAAGGTTAGGGAGCGCCGTTGTCCACACAAAAACCTCACCGTGTTATAATGCAACTTTTGAGAAACTAACTTGACGCAAAGGGGAAAAAATGCAGACTTGCATCTATCTCCTTTCTTAAAAGAGGACAGAAAACTGACAAGCCCATTTTTTTAAAAAAAAACTCTTCATTTTTAAAATAAATCTTATGTCTAGGGAAAGGTACTTTGTTTACGCGATGTTGTTTGCCACTCACAATTTGGGTGAATTTTATCGAGGTTGACTCAACACAATAGTTCCTGGGAGTTTAGCCCAGTTGGCACCCTTAAATTACTCGTGAGGCTAAAGCCATAATCGCTTCATGGTATTACATATTTATCGAAAACACCAAGAGCAAGTGGAAGGTAAGGTAAAACCAGCCAATGGCAAAGTGATGCTGGACAGTCTGTAAATCTAATCCTGAAAAGATCTGAAACCCACTCTTTTTAGTAAAGTGCGGGTCAACCTCACTTAACGACAGCAAATGGGACCGAAAAATCTGTGGCTAAGCAACCTGGTCGTAAAGCAGTGGTTCTCAACCTGTGGGTCGGGACCCCATTTGGGGTCGAACGACCATTTCACGGGGGTCGCCAAACAACGCAGTCTGCCATTTTCCCCCCCTTTTCCTTAGCTGTGCTACTCCCTTTTATTCTATTGGCTTTTGAAAGCCAATAGAATAGACTCTCTTGAATAGAGTCTAATTCTATTGGCTTTCAAAAGCCAATAGGAATTGTCCAGGCTGTCTCTGCCCTGCTGAGCCCGCCAAAAGTCCCATTCTGCAAACGGTGCTGCACCAGTCGAGTAGTCCTCGACTTACGACCGGTTGAGTAGTCCTCGACTTACAACCGGTTGGGGGGTCGCGGCATTAAAAAGGTTGAGAACCACTGTCGTAAAGCGTGATGCCTGGGTCACTTTAGCAACAGCAGTCTTGTTTGCCCCCGATGGAGAAAATCACCATGGTTTATTAAGCGAGCATTTCCTTTGATGATGACGCTCGGCTTTCCCACTGACGTTGCTTGTCAGAAGCTGGCTGGGAAGACTGCAAATCACAATCTGAGTGTGGGACGCTGTGATATTGTAATTTTGCCCTGATTCCCCACGGGCTCCAATCAGGATCGCGTTGGTTTGCCGAGGATGTTGCAATGGCTGCAACTACAAGGGCCGAGTTGTAAGTAACCCTTGTCCACTAAGGTGTAACTTTGAATGATCGCCGGAGAAGTGTTTGTTAAGCGAGGACTAGCTATAAACGCTTTCTGCTCTCTTTTTGGGGGGGGAGGGTTATGACATAAAATAAACCCGCCTTGAGAAAATATATATCAAATATTCCTACATTTTGATTAGAAAAACACAAACGCAGAGTGAAGGAAGTCCTCTTTGAGTGAAGCACGGAAAGAATTCTATCGGAATCTGCGGAGAAGAGCCTCATTAGAAGACAGCGAGATGGAACGTCTGACATTTATCAGACTCATAAACTGACACTTGGAAAGGAAAGACGACGACAGGCCTAGATGTGAGCAGTTAATTTGGCGCCCTCTAATTTTTCTTTCCGGAAGGTAAAATATTTTCTCCTGCCAATCCGGGATGACAACGATCTCTCAGGTGTATCGTACTTGACAGGTGAGGCTTCCTTTTAATGACTTCCCTAATTTGAAATAAACTTCAACTGTTTAAGAGACCGAGTAATACCGCGTTATTCTCTTTATTAAACGACATGGGGGAAAATGTAGGTTTCGCTATTTTCCAATGAGCATTGAGGAACTCTTTCCTTCTTTAATTTCCATCTTTCCCCACGTTCGGCAATGTTTAAAAACTGTGCATCAAAACGCCTGTCACTCCAATTCATCACAGACCTTTCTGAAATGCAAGCCCAGCAGTCAGCAACAGTGAAGTTTCTGCCTCTACGTTTCCTGAAATTAACCGTTTAGGAAACGTAAAAAGAGATTCCACAAGAGGGTTAAAATATTAAGACTGTGTTTTTAAATACAGGTTAGTCTTTGATTTACAAGCACAGTTGAGCCAAAATTTCTGTTGCTAAGCGAGGCAGGGGCTGAGGGAGTTTTACCCCATTTTATGACCTTTCTTGCCACGGCTGATAAGTGAATCGCTGCAGTAGTCAAGTTAGTCACACAGTGGTTAAGCGAATCTGGCTTCCCCCACTGACTTTGCTGGTCAGAAGGTTGCCAAAAGCGGATCACGTGACCTTGGGACACAGCAACGGTCGCCAAGCATCCGAATTTTGATCACGTGACCACAGGGATGCTGCAACGGTGGCAAGTGTGAAAAACAGTCCTTGTTGTTTCAGTGTTGTCGTAATGGATGACCCTGGGCACAGCACAGAGGCAATGCAGTCAGCTGGCGATTCAAACTGCCCTTTAGTGGCTCCAAATTTTCCCCAAATGCTCCCATGTTTCTGGCAAGCCTCCCAATACAGGAAGACCCACACATCTTCAGCTGCCTCTGGCTGCAAGTAGTTTCACACACAGTCTGATTAGGAGAGGAATTTACTCAAGGCCACGGAGATAACAAAGAATGATACATACATCATAAACCTAACGAATCTGTGTGAATACATGCTTGCCTGAGCAATTTCCAAAGGGAAGCCAAAATCCAGTCCGAGTTCTTTGAACATCCAAGCAACATTGTCAGCCATTCCAATGGTCAGAGTGTCCGGGTTTCCAAGCAGAAGTCACAGAACAAGAGATCAGCAACAGCACACACAAAACTCCAAGGAATTAGCATTTGTTCCCGACAAATGCCTCTCCCCACAGTGTCTCCTTAAACCTAAGTCTCCAGGTATGCCTTGTGGAGAGGGGCAGGACACTCTCCTCCCGAGCAGTTGAGCCTGCCTGCGTTGTTCCCTCCTTCTCTCCACTCTCTGTGCTCTAGGATCAGGTGGGGGTGGCCCTTGCTCATCGCCTGAACATTGCCTCTCCTGTTCCTCCTGTCCCAATCCTGAAGGGCCCTGGCCTGCCTCGGCCTGTTCTTCCCCACAGTCCTCTGAAGCCACAGACTTCCATAGAGTCCCGTTCCAGCTCATTTTCCTCCGCAGATTCAGGCTCCGATGGAGGCATGACATCATAACTTTGAAAGGTCACTAAACAAACTGTCATAAGCCGAAGACTACCTGTATACTACAGTGGCTAATGTATTCTCAGTAAGACAGGTTGCAGAGAGAGGGAGGAAAAAAGATTACTGTCCTTCGGTGCCAGGACGTACCTTGACAGAACTAGTGCAATCCAGATTACGTATCTCCTGAGAGCATACATTCCTTTCTGCCTTTTAGAGTGGGGAAATGGGACACAAAAGTCTCATTAAAGAACTTCTGGTGCCTCTGTGTTCTTTTTTGGTGAACTCTCTGGGCAGATGAGGGAAGAGGGATATTGCGGAGAATAGGCTAATGTGCTTTCGACTGAGTCTGCTCAATGGGCCATTTGGTCTCCAAATGACGATTCCTGGATGAGCTTGCCTGATTTCCCCATTAAGTCCTTCCCTTGTTCCCAGCTGGGCTGCCAGACAGATATGGAAGCCAAGCACAGGGCAGGCCACGCATCGCCCTCCTCATCCCTTCTTGGTGTCACCAGGAAACGTCCTTAGGAACTGAAGGCCTTCCATCATGGACAAAGTATTGGCTGAAGGGTACTCCGAAAAGGGTTAGGAACTCAGAAATGTTAATATAGTGCAACACGGTTGATACGGTCTACAACCAGCTCAGCAGAGACTACAATCCAGGATAGGTTTCCTTTGGTCGACGGAAGAGTTTGAAGAATTTGAAAGCAGAGTGGATCGATGGAAAGCTACGAAGAGCCGATGGGGGAATGGAACCAATGGAGGAGCTGGCACCTGGGTGTGACGAAAGCTGAATGGACTACACACAGACGTAACAAGATCCAGAGACATTCTCAACAAAGGGGATATTCTGCTCTTTGCAACTGTGGCGACATGCAGACAACCACACATATGCACGCCTGCCCTTTGCGCCCCGATCAGCGTACACTTGAAGACCTCATGGCAACACGACAGAATGCAATTAATGTTGCTACGTTTCTGGGCAAGGTCAGTAAACGCACCATTTCAGGCAAGGTAGTTGACTTATGGGAGAGGTGATGAATCCTATAAAAGCAGACACATCACTAGAAGCCAAAATCACAAGACGACGTCTGATTTACTTTGGCCATGTCACTAGAGAAGTCAATAGTGCTAGGAACGGTTAGGTCAATGGTGGGGAACCTATGACACGTGTGCCAGAGGGGGCACTCAGAGCCCTCTCTGTGGGCACACACGCCTCACTCTTTGGCTATGTTTTCGCAGGGAAAAAAGCCATTTCTCAAGTCCCTTCCTAGCCAAAACAAGCCTCCGGAGTGAGCGCGCTGTTTTCAGCTTTGAATTATATCAAATCTGACACCAGAAACAGGCTAACAGATGACCTGAGTGCTGCATATGTTGCTTTCAAACTTACAAAGTATAAGCCAAGGTTAGACAAATTATCAGCATGCATACAACAACAAAAATCACGTTAATTGTTCAAAAACATGCCAAACGCAAACTTTTACCTTTCAGTAAAAAGTTGTCTGTATCACTGAAAACTTTGTTATTGTGTTTTTCTTTTAAGACAAAAGACGTTAATGTATGAGTTGTTTTTTCTAAACTAAAACCTCAGTATTCAGATTAAATTAAATTGTGTTGGCACTTTGCGATAAATAAGTGGGTTTTGGGTTGCAGTTTGGGTACTCGGTCTCTAAAAGTTCGCCATCACTGGGTTAGGGGAACAAGAACAAGCTGACTTGGTAACATCAAAACTGATACAAAGATGAACACCCAGCAGCTGAAAGAAGCTGTGCTTGATAGGGCAGTATGGGCAGCCCTTGCCTATAAAGTCAGAGACGACTGAACAGTTAAAACAACAACAAAGTTGACTTATGGAGACGTCGATGCTCTCTGAGCTGGGCTGTTTGCTCGGAGATATTTCATGACCCAACTGGGTAACTTCACCTGTGCTGGTGAGTGAGGAGTTTGCCCCTTCTTTATAAAGCTTGCTCTTTATACAGTTAACTTACCAAGGTTTTGTATCCCTGCCTCATTTTTGAGCATTATAATTGGTAAACCGTGATGCAAAAAAAAAAAAAAAAGTTTTGGAAAGATAATACTAAAGAGCAAGTCAGACCTGACCACCTTTGCGTTTAATATATAGTACAAGCAGCATCAGTCACTCTTATGATGGCTGATGACCAGCGTTAACAGTGACTTTGAGTGTACAGTAGTGGCCAAAATTGTGGAACCCTTTTGGGAAAAGTGTGTTTTTGAGGTTGGATGGCTAATAACACCACTTTTTTGGGGGGGAGTAGTACCATAAAATTATATATCAATGGGAAGATAATTTAATCAAGAATGTAATGAAACAAAGTTTGTTCAATTATCTCTACGGTATTCTGTGAAAAGCTATAGCCAAATAACCAGAAAAAGGAAGCACAACTTGCTCAGGTTGATATCAGGTAGCTTTCCTTCATCCGATGGTAGCCAATGAGCGTGAGTGTTTAGAGAGCCAATTGGGTGTCATCTTGTTTTGGCCATGAGCCAATCAGATCATAGGAGGATTCAGTGATTGATGTCATTTATTGCAGCTGAGAGGAGGACATTGGTCAGTGTGTTATGGGATCGCTATCCAGTTGGTTGGGTTTTTTTTGTGTTCTTTCGTTGAGTGAGCTTGTAAAACGTGATAAAATTAAAGTGCAAAGAGGAAAAGATGATTCTGCACACAATTAATTGATTGCCTAGCTGGCACCTTCCTATTAATGATGCCGTCCCTACCAAAGTGGGGGGGGGGAAATGGAACTTTGACTTTGGGTTTTGCTGATTAGATAGGCTTGTTACTATAAAAATGGCCAATATATATTATGTAAAAACAAAAAGCTGAGGTTGGATGTTAGTCTATGCTTTTCTTTCTTTGTCTCTTTCCCCCCCCTTACCCTTTTTTCCCTCCCTTAATTTCCCCCTTGTTTTCATTTTTCTCTGCATTTTCTATTTTGATAAACTAATAAAATAATTTAAATACCGAAAATGATATTTGGACTTGCGTTTCGGCAACGCTGTAAATTTAGAGTTACCCCATGGTAAGATGGGTGACCAATAAAATTTAATTCATAAATTTAGTAATGCATTGGAGCAGTGGTTCTCAACTTTTTTAATGCCGCGACCCCCAACCGGTCGTAAGTCAAGGACTACTCAACCGGTCGTAAGTCGAGGACTACTCAACTGGTGCAGCACCGTTTGCAGAATGGGACTTTTGGCGGGCTCAGCAGGGCAGAGACAGCCTGGACAATCCCTATTGGCTTTTGAAAGCCAATAGAATTAGACTCTATTCAAGAGAGTCTATTCTATTGGCTTTCAAAAGCCAATAGAATAAAAGGGAGTAGCACAGCTAAGGAAAAGAGGGGAAAAAATGGCGGACTGCGTTGTTTGGCGACCCCCGTGAAATGGTCGCTCGACCCCAAATGGGGTCCCGACCCACAGGTTGAGAACCACTGCATTGGAGGAAGAAATAAATACATTTAACATTGCAGCATTCTCCGCGCAAGATGAGAGCTCCATCTTCTGTCAGTTTTTTGAAAATCAAAACAAAAACAAAAAAAACACACAGAGCTATGTTTTATACCAGTGGTGGCCAACCTGTGGCACGCGTGCCAGAGGCGGCACTCGGAGCCCTCTCTGTGGGCACGCGCGCCATGCCCCGGAGATGGCAACCGTCCTCTTCAACCAGCCGCCCGCTAACTCGCCGAGGTCCTACGTGGCCAGATGCATCTCAGCACCCATGCGCTCGCTGGCCTCTGTGTGCAGGGGCCGATGGTGTCAGGCCACCCCAGCCCCTTGCCCTGCGACATGGCACCCCCGCCCTGCCTCGTCTTGCCTCGCCTCACCCCGGACGAGCCTCCTGCCCACCCCCCCATATGCCAGAGACCCCCTGGATCTCCCCCAACCCTTCCCAGCTCTCTCACAGGTGTCCCTCCCCACAAGCAACATCGGGCTGGGCATGCCCACTCTGGCCACGCCCACCCATCTGCCATGACCACTTTAGCCACGCCCACCCAGCGGGCCACGTTCACCCGGCAATACATAAGTGGGTTTGGGGTTGAAGTTTGGGCAATTAGTCTCTAAAACAGTGGTTCTCAACCTTTTTAATTCCGTGACCCCCAACCGGTCATAAGTTGAGGACTACTCAACTGGTCGTAAATCAAGAACTACTCAACTGGTGCAGCACCGTTTGCAGAATGGGACTTTTGGCGGGCTCAGCAGGGCAGAGAGAGCCTGGACAATTCCTATTGGCTTTGGAAAGCCAATAGAATTAGATTCTATTCAAGAGAGTCTATTCTATTGACTTTCAAAAGCCAATAGAATAAAAGGGAGTAGCACAGCTAAGGAAAAGGGGAAAAGAAAATGGCGGACTGCGTCATTTGGCGACCCCCGTGAAATGGTCGTTCGACCCCAAATGGGGTCCCAACCCACAGGTTGACAACCACTGCTCTAAAAGATTCGCCATCACTGTTTTATACAGATCCGTGTTCTCTTTAAATGAAATTCAGGGTATCTTAATTATAATGCCTCGGGTTTTGGGGCTCAAGGCATCAGAGAAGGGGGGGAATAAAAAACGTGGCACTTTTGTACACTTCTAAAGGGCAAGCAGCTAGGAAGGAGCCAGCTTGAAAGAACTGGAAAAGTTGGGACGCTTATTGTCACTCCTGTTGTCATTTTCAACACAGCGAGAATCTCCTGCGGAGAGCAGCCCGTGCTAATTTGTTAATGAATTAATTTTTTTTTTTAAAAAAAAAATCTAAACAGCCCAATATCCTAAGCTCTCTAGGTGGTTTACACTAATGAAGTGAAACCACAAGGTAAAATAACCCAAACTGTAACTAACAGCAAAAGTAAATCGTAATTGTAATTTAAAACTTGCCTGGAGTTACCAAAATAACTCCGTGAGCTGCAATAGAACAAGCAGTGCATAAAAATCAGGACTCCAATGCAAGAAACAAGTCGTGCGATATACAAAAATAAGCCATTGCCAAGAAAATATGCCTAATTTACCTCTCCCCCCTTTTATTTTTTACTCCTCTCCACCTTAACAATAACAGCGCAGACCAAAAGAACCCAAATCTTTCGTATTATTTACAAGCTAATGAAGAAAAACAAGGTGAGCTGAATTCTGCAACTATCTCCAGTTGGAAATACTGGGGAATCCTGACAGCAAATCCTCGGAGACTATTCTATTTTCCCCTATATTTTAATTTCAAATCAATATAAGAACTTATTGGTACATCAAATGAAAAATAAAACAGGATACACAGTGGCAGACTGATCTCCCCTTCCTCTTAAATCGATTATCTGGCATGTGACAGCCCCAGAAAAAAGAGCAGAAAATAAGCAGTGCTTTTTTTAAAAAAAAAAAAAGATTTTGAAATCTTTTGTAACATTTGCATTTTAAGATCGGGAAGAAAGACTGTTATATTGGTTTTAGCTGCATTTAGCCATTGCTTCTGAAGTTTTCTTTTCATTCTGCTGGACACTGACAGTGGTTAAATTTGATTTGATTTGGAAAGACGTAAATCAAGAAATAAATCAACATGTGAAAGTTAAAAAAAGTGTTTGTCTCCACAGAGGTAAAATTCCAGAAGTCCCTAGACGGATCCACGTAAGACATCAGATGAAACTGTCAACGTGGATTCAGTGCCATCCCACGTGGCGCAAATGTGATATCGCACAACACCGATGGAATTAGAACCAATTCAAGAACTGTTGTGGGTCTGCTAACAACCTCCAAAACCTACTTACGCCTTTGAAATGCTTGCTTATCTCAGCTGAATTCAAAACCTACTTTATTTTTTAGTTTAACATAGCCGTATTCAGCTGAGCATCTAAGAGAAGGGGCTGTATTAACGTGCAAACGGATGCTAAAATAAGTGGTTTTGATTATTAACAAGGATAACAGTTGGAAGGGATCTTGGAGGTCATCTAGTCCAGGGCTTTTCAACCAGTGGTATGGGTACCACCTGTGGTACATTGGCACCTGGCAGGTGGTACGCGACCATCCTAGAAAAGTGGTAGCGGGGGAGGGGAATGAGCTGAACCAGTGGCAGCACCGCACAAGCCTGAGCGAGAGACGGCTGGAGCTGCAGGGCTGTCAGGGCTCAGCGGAAGCGCCAGGATCAGTGCTGCTTTCCAGCTGATCAGCGCTTCTTCGGGGCTGTCAGGGCTCAGTGGAAGTGCCAGGATCAGCACCAGGGTTCAGCTGGAGCTCGGCACTGATCCTGGTGCTTCTGCTGAGCCCAGAAGAAGCGCCGATCAGCTGGAATGTTGCAGCATCTCCAGGGTCTTGTGATTTACATTCAGATGCTTGGCGACTGATTCATATTTATGACGGTCACAGTGTCCCAGGGTCATGTGAAGTGACCAAAACCTGCTGCAACCACCCAGCAGACGGGGGGGGGGGAATAAAAACCAAACACCCCCCACCCCACCCCCGCTGCCAATCCTCAACAGAAATGCTCACAACAATGAAAACCTCGGACAGGAGGAAGAGTGTGGCCGGGCGGGCAGGCAGGTGTCTTGCTCGGCTGTGGCTTGGGGGGCACTTTTTCAGTGCTATTGTAACTTCAAACAGTCACTAAGCGAACTGTTGTAAGTCAAGGACTACCTGTAACTTTATCACTTTTTTCCTCTTTTTTTTGGTCATCAAGTTTTTGACTGCTTGCTGGGCGACTGGGGGTCCTCGGATGTTGCCATATCCTAAAAGTGGTACAATGGGTGAAAAGGTTGAAAAGCCCTGTTGTAGTCCAACCTGCTGCTCAAGTAGGAGACGCCATACCATTTTGGACCAATGGCTGTCCGATCTCCTTCTGTGACGGGGCACCCACAACTTCTGGAGGCAGGTTGTTTTACTAATTAATTGTTCTGTCAGAAAATTTCTCCTTAGTTCTAGGTGGGTTTCTCTCCTTGATTAAGGGCAATGACTTCATTGATCTGGTCAATTTTATCACATCAAACCGCCAATCCATTGATTTTTTTTTTTTTGAAAGCCAGACGCTAGAAAACGCCCACAGTCCAGATGTTCTGCCTAAATACGCTGCTGGAATTAATTCTCGGCTGATGATGTTTCACGTTCTGACAATCTATCCCGTATCCTTTGAGGGAAAGCATCGATACGGCAATACAGCCACACTACAGAACCCTGTCTGCTCTTAAATCTTCTCCTTATAGCTGCCTGTACTTTGTGATGTTGTCGGCTGGTTTCTTCCCCAGATGTACAGCAACTCAGCCATAAATCCTTACACGTCTCCTTAACGATTGCCACAGAGCTGGCTTGGAGAGTCAAATTAAAGCGACTCATGTTCTTCCCGGCTCTTATTTATGACCGGAATCATCAGGGGCAGACTCTCTGCGCGTTCGTCAGAAAGAGTTAAGGGACAATTGCACTTAAGGGTTCATTATGGCTACTCCCGGAGGGAGCAAATGCAGCTACGGCACTAGGAAAGAAACTTAAAAAAAACAACACCCGAGCGCTGTTAATTGGAAAGAGGAAAAAAAAAAAAGGTGACGGGTTGCCCAGTCATTTAGGGACCGTTCAACGTTACAACGGGGAAAAATGGGAGGTGACTGTGTTTCACGCTTACGACCAGGGCAGCATCCCCGTGGTCACGTGATCAAAATTCAGGCTGTATTTAGGGCAAGTGGCCGTGTCCCCTTTTGCGAGCTTCTGACAAGCAAAGTCGAGTGGGATGCTGGATCCACGTAACCGCTGTGTTACGTACTAAACACCTGCAGTGATTTACTTGTGGCAAAGAAAGGTCGTAACATGGGGGCAACGCTCACTTAGCCACCGTCTCACTTAGCGATGGAAATTTTGGCCTCCGTAGCGGTTCTGAGTGGAGGGCTACCTGTTCTGTTCACAAAGTTTCCTTAACACACACACGACACAGATACAACCCCTCCCCGTTTTTCTCTAGCCTCTGTGAACGCCACGCTAGGCCCTTTCAGTTCGCTACAAGGAAAAGCCTGTATAAAATAGAATGAAGCGGGAGGAAATAAAATAACCATTCCAATCAGATTCCAACTACAGGAAGCAGTTATTTGAATTACTATTATGATTTTGCAAGTTTCAGGGTCGTTTTATTTTATTTTTTTTAATTACCTTATCGCAGAAGTCAGCCAGGGCTGTGAAGTCCCATTTTTTGGCATAGGAAATATTATACTTGAGGATTGCTTCCTGCAAAAATAAAAAATATAGCACAGCATTGGCATTGGGGGGGGGGGGGGAAGAGTGTTTTGAATCAACTGCACCCTCTGCTGTTCAACTATTTGGCCACAGATGTAATATGCGCTGACGTTTGCCGAAAATACAAGTATATGTTTTCAAAAATTACACTTCAGAGGGGAAATCTCTGGAAGCCTTCCGTTCCTATCTTTAGGGCTCCCTAAAGCCTAAAATGGCTACTTGTGGTAGCTCTTTCACACAGCTTTTGGGGTTTTAAGGACAGGAACAGCAAACTTTTGTGTGGGTTAAAACGGTTTAATTTCTCTTTAGCACAGTGGTTCTCAACTGTGGGTCGGGACCCCATTTGGGGTCGAACGACCATTTCACGGGGGTCACCAAACAACGCAGTCCGCCATTTTTTTCCCCTTTCCCTTAGCTGTGCTACTCCCTTTTATTCTATTGGCTTTTGAAAGCCAACAGAATAGACTCTCTTGAATAGAGTCTAATTCTATTGCCTTTCAAAAGCCAATAGGAATTGTCCAGGCTGTCTCTGCCCTGCTGAGCCCGCCAAAAGTCCCATTCTGCAAACAGTGCTGCACCAGTTGAGTAGTCCTTGACTTACGACCGGTTGAGTAGTCCTTGATTTACAACCGGTTGGGGGTCGCGGCATTAAAAAGGTTGAGAACCACTGCTTTAGCACCTTCCCAGGCTTTCAAGATTGCCTGAAAAAGTAGAAATGTGGAATTTTGTTTCTGGAATCTTAGAAAGGGTGCGAATAAGAGTAAAAAGCCGTGTATTCCAATTCCCACTTTATATTCCCACCCCAAAAGTTTAAAGATAAAAGAGAAAGAAGACTCAGTGTACTTTAGAACGTGGGATAATTTCTATCAATGGCTGGAAAGACAAATTAGAGAGAAAGGAACATGATATGTAACTTTGAATATATATGAGCAAGAAGGAAGCTATTGAGCGATTAATTAACATATTGTTTATGACAATTAACTGTTATCTATTATTGTTTGTTAAACACGTGAACCCAGACATCATGCTGTTTGCTAAATGTTGAGAATGTTATTTGGAAAAACCCCAACCCCAACCCTAACCCTAACCCAAACCCCAACCCCACCTTATTCCTAACCCTATAAAAACTAAAATAATTTATACAAAAAAAAAAAACCCAAGCTTCTGACAAGCAAAAGGGGGAAGCAAATTCGCTTAACGACCGATTCCCTTAATTGCAGTGATCCTCTTAATAGCCATGGGGAAAAAAACAACATGTAAAATCAGTCACCAATTCCGTTCCCTAGCAATGAAAATTCTGGTCCAAATTTTGGCTGGTAAACTGAGGACTGTCTGTAATTCTTTGGCTGGTTACTGTCTGTAACTGAAAAATCTTTACCTTCAGATCTCGCGAACAGGTGAATTTCTTGAGGAGCGAAGTCTGTATTAAGTCCCACCGGCTCCCAGCAGTCCTGTCACCGTTCTTTATAAAGAACAAATGTTTATATATCATATTAAGACCATTCAACCTCTTTTAAGATTTACTCCCCAGCGAGAACAAAGAAAACGGGGCATGCATGCAATTTATAAAGCATCAACCGAATTTACAACTGTGTTGCTATTAGGAAAGGAAGTATGATGCATTTACTTAGGTTTTAAGAGTATTGTACACAGTAATCAACCTTTTCCCCCCCCAACTAATCAATGGGACTGCACCAGGAAATATAATTTAGCTTCACGTTTTCTACTAACCGTGTTTCCCTGAAAATAAGACCTGGTCTTATATTTTGTTTGTCTCCAAAAGAGTCACCAGGTCTTATTTTTTGGGGGGGTCTTACTTTAGGAGCACCACAGCCAGGCCTCCCACACCCCAACACCTGTCACAACACTGCTTGCCTTGCGGTCAGATGCCATGTGGCGCATTGTGCTGTTGCCGCTTCTCGTTGCCACTTTTGTCCTGGTACTCATCGTTTGTTTGATACTCGATGCACAATCTAGAACTTGTTGATGCTGGCTTCCCTGTGACTCACTACATTATTCTTTCCTTGGAAAAACTGTTTTGCTACTCATTGTTTTTGCTACTCATGGCGCCTCCCAGAACCAATTAACAATGAGTATCAAGGCACCAAGGTAGTCCCACTTACCCAATAAAATTATTGTCCCTTTCTAATGCTGAACTTTACCAATTTCATAAAACGTTAATTTTTTTGCTTGTGAATATGGAACGACTTGGAACCACAGATTTGTGTACCACAGAAGTATAAGGCTTGCTTATGGAAATGTTATTGTTAATGTTAAATGTTAATGAATGCAAAAGCTTTACTAATTATAAACAGCAAAGGGGCTGCCATGGATTATATTAGATTTCTACAATATACTGATGATTATATCAGTATATTGTAAAATGTAAAATGCACATCGGAAACAATTGGCCAATGAACGTGATTGAGTAACACAACGATGTAATCGTTGTAAAATGCACATCAGAAACAATTGGCCCCCAAACGTGATCGAGTAACACAACGATCATCAAAGGCACTGAGAGCATAGCTAAGAAACACAGAAGATCCTGTTGCTTAAATAGTTACGTGGCCTCACCTCATCTTCTACAGGATATAAATTCTGTTCCGAACAAGGCATTTTCACATGCTTATTGTCCCACAAATCCTTATAATGGGTCGGGAAAGGCTTAGGCACTTCTCCTTCCTTCAGAAGATCTACCTGCCACCGAGAAGATATGCCGAAAAACAGAAGCAAATCACATTTAAGCTTAAGGTCCGTATCCGCAACACTTTTCCAATCACAAAATATACGTGCCAGCGTTTCTCAACCTTAGCAGCTTTAAGATTTGTGGACTCCAATTCCGAGAATTCCTCAGCTAATTGAAGCCCACACGTTTTAGAAGTTGTTCAGGTTGAGGAACATTGATATACAGAGGCCCACTTCGACTTAGGCAACCGTTCTGTTCCCAAAAAAACATTTATAAATCCAAATTTCTTTTTCTGACAAAGAGTTAAAGAATTAAATTGGGAGACTTAAGATGGCCATTTAGAGCTCATTCTGCTCTCTTCAGTTAGCCACACCCTTTGTGGGATTCGAACCTGGGCAGTTTACATACTAGGCAGTGATTTAACCACCCAGCCACAGGCTTTCCTCCCCTCTTTGCCAGCCAAGTCAAGGGAGTATATACAGGAAGTTTTTCAGACAGACCAGTTTTCCCTTGACTCGGCTGGCAAAGAGGGGAGGAAAGCCTGTGGCTTGGTGGTTAAACACTGCCTAGTATGTAAACTGCCCAGGTTCGAATTCCATAAAGGGTGTGGCTAACTGAAGAGAGCAGAATGAGCTCGAAATGGCCATCTTAGTCTCCCAATTTAATTCTTTAACTCTTTGTCAGAAAAATAAATTTGGATTTTTAGATAGATAGATAGATAGATAGATAGATAGATAGATAGATAGATAGATAGATAGATAGATAGATAGATAGACAGACAGACACAGAATATCTGTAATTACATCTAACACTTCACTTCAAACAATGCAACCGATACTCATTTTACATCAGATAGATATTTGATTTTTCTGTCTTTCTCAATGACGTGGTAGCAAATTGCCGTAATACAGAAAAAGAAACATGTCCTATTGGCTTAGAACTATTAAGAATTGACAAGCAATTTAGGTACTGCGTCTCAAAAAAAATCTGCTTGTGATGAATGCAACTGACATGAACCAGATGATTTCCTTCTTTCTCTACTCTCCAGGTAGGAAACCTCGGGTAGACAAATGGTGAAGTGTGGGAAAAAACGATAGTCTGAAAATCAAGAAGCAGATGAAATCTGCTAAGTTTTTCTTTGAACCTGCGTTTATATGAAACATACCCTTCACCCCCAATTTTCTCTCTTTCTGAGATCCAAAGTTTTTTTGGGGGGGGTGGGGTCAGGATGTAGCACTCTAAGTGCTTCCTCAACCTACAAAATGTCAAGATGTCATGGAAGAGGGTCGCTCCAGGAAAGAAAGATTTTGCTAGTAAAGGAAATGTCATACTCTGATTGTAACCGTGTGTTTGGCAGATGGTCTCAAGTGAGGAAGATGAAGCCCACAGACAGGCAATCTTCGCATCTCTTCAATCGGCGTCCCAAACCACTTTTTGTTAGATGGGAGTGAGGGAGGGCTGTATTTACAATACTTCTTTCCCAGGCGGTATTCACTCCTGTCGTTGAAAGATTAAGATAAAACTTTCATTGGGTAGAGAAAAATAAATAGCAACAAAAAGGACCGTTAATGAAAACTAAAACTAACAAGGATACAATACAGGAATTGCGCAACTTACAACAATTTGCATAGTGGCTGTTTGAACGAATAACAGCACTGGGGGAAAAAAATGGTTAATGACTGTTTTTCACACTTTTGACCAGTGGTTCTCAACTTGTGGGTCGGGACCCCATTTGGGGTCGAACGACCATTTCACAGGGGTCGCCAAACAAGGCTGTCTGCCATTTTTTTCCCCTTTTCCTTAGCTGTGCTACTCCCTTTTATTCTATTGGCTTTTGAAAGCCAATAGAATAGACTCTCTTGAATAGAGTCTAATTCTATTGGCTTTCAAAAGCCAATAGGAATTGTCCAGGCTATCTCTGCCCTGCTGAGCCCGCCAAAAGTCCCATTCTGCAAACAGTGCTGCACCAGTTGAGTAGCCCTCGACTTATGACTGGTTGAGTAGTCCTTGACTTACGACCGGTTGGGGGTCGCGGCATTAAAAAGGTTGAGAACCACTGCTTTTGACCACTGCAGCATCCACCTTGCCACCTGATCAAAATTCATATGCTTGGCAATGGACTCCCAATTTATAATGGTTGCAGCATCCCGGGGTCATACGATCAGCTTTTGTGATTTTCTGACAAGCCACGTCAACGGGGAAGGCAGGTTTACTTAACAATCATGTTACTAACTTGACAACCGTAGCAAGAAAGTCACTTAACAGCTGTCTTGCGTAGCAACAGGAATTTTGGGCTCAACTGTAGTTGCAGGTCAAAGCTACCTGCATTCAGGACTCTCAACTAACACGTCAAAAGAACTAGTCACATTATTCAACCGCAAAACAGCGACACTTTTGGCCTTAGTGAAGCTCACCCTTAAAAAAAAAAAAAATTCCAAAAAAAGTACAAACGATTCTTCCTTTATTACGATGATGACGACATTAAATGCCCACTTTCCAATTGCAACCTCTGGCATTATTTTGTGAGAATTGTGGATCAGCTAATCGGGTTTTTTTTTTTTCTACCCCCCTCCAAAAAATTATTATTAGCACCACAGTAAAACTAAATCGCTTGTTTTGTCCTAAGTTGGGGGGGGGGTGGAAATCCAGAAAACATCGTCTTTTATTCCCAATTGGGATCGATAAAATAGGATAATGGAACGACGAAAATTGCCTTTTCAAAACTCAAAGTGTGTTTTGCACCATCCCCCAAACCTCTTGCCCTCTCGTCTGTCATCCCGTGATTTTGCCACCCTGACGTACCTGTGTCTATTTCCCGTTTTACTCTTGAGTTTACTTTGAGTTTATTTATTTATTTTATTTATTTATTTATGAGACTTATATACCGCTTTAAGTGCAAGCATTCTCTAAGCGGTGTACACCTGTAAGCAATGTGCACTTAAAGCGGTATATATATATATTTACATTGCCCCCAACATTCTGGGTCCTCATTTTACCTACCCTGTAAGGATGGAAGGCTGAGTCAACCTTGAGCCGGTGAGATTTGAACCGCTGACCTGCTGAACACAGTCAGCTAAAGTGGCCTGCAGTACTCCACTCTAACTGCTGCGCCACCTCTTAGGATAACTCAAACGCAGCTCTTTGTAATCCCAAATTAAGAGCCGGGGGGGGAAGGGGAGGGGGGGACCCACCAATACCTTTTTTCATCCCCTCTATGGACCCGTGGGAAATGGGCGGTGATTTTAGAATCCTTCCTTCCCCCGTGCTTGGCGCTTCTGCCCTCCGATGCCAGGTGAGGCGAAGTTCCTGACACGTCCGTGAGTATCTCGGGATCTTTCGTGGGATTGTCCACGGCTTCGGGGTTGAGGCTAAATCGGTCCCCTTCGCTTTTCTGGGGGGCAGACTGTCTCTTTCTGGAATCCAGGTCCGTCTCTGCCCTGCGGAACTGGGCGGAGTTGTCTGGTCCTTCCGGCACATCGATATTGCCGTGGTCCTCAAGAAGAGGGCTGATTTCCTCGTCGGCCTCCGACATCTGGCAACTGTTTCTGGAGTTGTCCACGTCCATGGGGGATTCGGGCTCGCTCTCCTTCTCAAACGAGGGCGACTCCCCTAAGCATCCCCGGTCTCGGTCCCGAAAGCCATAAAGGTCAGACGAAGTGGCCAGGCCACCTCTGTTGGAAAGCGGGCTCTCCGGGATCACGTCGGCCTCCTCAGGCTCGGCGCTGTCACCCACTGGATCCTCAGGGCTGCAATTTTTCATCAACAGCTGCGGGCTCTGCGGAGTTGCCTCCCTTGCGGGATCCCAGTCTTTGGAAGCCTGTTTCAGAGTGGGCGTCTTTGTGGGGCTGCCCGGAGAAAGCTTCCGGGCGGTGCAGTTTCCCCGGATTTCATGACCGGCTCGATAAAGCTGAGCGCCGGTTTTGTACATCTGGTGAACGTTCACGTTGGTCAAGGGCTCGCTTGGTTTCAGAGCCTCGGCTTCGGACAGCTTATCCCTACAGGGGCCCTCAGCTGGAGGAAAAAAACCCGGCTTCTTGCTCATTTCTGCGGATAAATCTGAACACTCCTCCACGAAGAGGCCCTCGGCCTTTTTGGCATCATGGTCGAAAACACGGTCTTTTTTAACAAAGGCCATTTTGGACTCGGCTTCCATGTTGCTTCTTTTGCTTTGTCTGCAGAAAGAAGATGCAAAGTGCGGTACATTTAAACCAGTGTTTCTCAACCTTGGCCATTTTAAGGCATGTGGACTTCAACTCCCAGAATTCCACAGCCAGCAATGCTGGCTGTGGAATTCTGGGAATTGAAGTCCACATGCCTTAAAATGGTCAAGGTTGAGAAATGCTGATTTAAACAGAGAGACATTACACACAATTCCTTGTCGCTGGCCAGGCTGCTAGCCGTTGGTATCCCAACAACTGGAGGGCACGCAGTTGCCTCTCTCTGAATTAAAAGATTAAGAAGCTTGTAAAGAGCTTGACTGGCGCATCGTTTTCATCCTAAATTTTCTAGATGAGCTTCTGTCCTGATTCCCACCCTTAGCACAAAGGACCATGTGTCGCTAAGGTGTTTCTATGCTTTGCTATGCTACAGGAAGCCTTGGACTTATGATTTGTTTAATGACTGTTCCAAGTTGCAGCGACACTGAAAGAAAATGACCATTTGTCACACTTAGGACCATTGCAGCATCCCCATGGTTACCTGATTAAAATTTGGATGCTTGGCTGCAGTGTCCCAGGGTCATGTGATCACCTTTTGTGACCTTCAGACTAGCAAAGTTAATGGGGAAGCCAGATTCACTTACTAATTTAATAACTGCAGTGATCTCTTTAACAACCGTGTCAAAAAAAGTTATAAAATGGGACAAAAGTCACTTAACACCTGGGCTCAATTGTGGTTGTGAGTTGATGACTACCTGTATTCCTTTTTTCTAATTTCCTGAACATAGCAAAGGACAATATTCCTTTCTAATATTCCTTTCTGATATATATATACATATATACATATATACATATATACATATATACATATATACATATATATATATATATATATTGCTGCTCAAAGCACGAAGCTGAAAACACCGACGAATGAGACTTCGTCGAAACGTCGCCAAGACACTTCCAATTTGATGCGGGAGAAAACCCGAATAACCAAAGACCTACATTTATATACTTTTATTAACAGCAAAAGCTAACATTCTAGTGCAGGGGTGTCAAACTGCCGGCCTGCGGGCTGGATGCGTCATGCTGAAACCACACGGCAATGGAAAAAAAGTCACAATATGTCGCGACACGTCACGTGACGTTGCAAGTTTGACACCCCTGTTCTAGTGGGATATTAGCGTCCTGGTGGAATAATCTAGCAGCAGCCGGCTGCAGCCGCAATAAAATTAGTTGAACTTTGTTTTCTTTTACCTTTCAGATTCTATAGTTCTGGGTCCTTTGTTCTCCATCCAAGAGGTAATCCTCTTTTGTTTGTAAACTGGAAGGAAATATACAATAGTTTTACCGGAAGCAGAAAGGTTGGACCCAAACATGCCAATCATAAAACAGACCTCTATAAGTTAATACGTTATTTACTCTGGTATTTAATGGGCAGGAAGTTTGGGGAAATATACCAAAGCATTCAGAATTAGCTGCAGATCCAAGCCTGTGTTATTTACCAAAGTGTCACATTTCTGACCCACAAGCTCCAGGTAGTTCTCAACTTGGGACTTTTCTTGCCACAGTTGTTAAGGGACTCGCCGCAGTTGTTAAGTTAGTAACACAATCGTTAAGGGAATCTGGCTACCCCCATTGACTTTGCTTGTCAGAAGGTCACATGACCCTAGACACTGCAAGCCGTTGTTAATATGAACAAGTTGCTAAGTGTCCCAATTTTGATTACGTGACCACGGGGGACGCTGCAAGGGTAGTATGCATAAAAAGCAGCCACGAGTCCCTTTTTTCAGTGCAGTTGTGACTTGGAGTGGCCAGTTAACAAACTGTTGTTAAGTCGAGGACTACCTGTAGTTAAAACACAGCCAGAAAAGCCTCTTTAGTAGGTGGCTCCACATAGAGCTGGGCCTCTTACAGGCTGAACACCATGCAAAATCCAATAATAATAATAATAATTTATTTATTTATTTATGAGACTGATATACCGCTTTAAGTGCAAGCACTCTCTAAGCGGTGTACACCAGTAAGCAATGTATATATATATATATATTTACATTGCCCCCAACAATCTGGGTCCTCATTTTACCTACCCCGGAAGGATGGAAGGCTAAGTCAACCTTGAGCCGGTGAGATTTGAACCGCTGACCTGCTGAATACAGTCAGCTAAAGTGGCCTGCAGTACTGCACTCTAACTGCTGCGCCACCTTGGCTCTTAATAATAATAATAATAATAATAATAATAATAATAATAATAATAATAATAATAGTACCAATAGTAATAGGCTCCCTGGGTGCAATCCCAAAACAACTGGAGCACCACTTGAACACCATTGGCATTGACAAATTCGCTATTAGTCAATTGCAAAAGGCGGCCTTACTAGGAACTGCTTCCATCCTGCGACGATATCTGTAATACCATCAAACATCCACATCTGCCTATCCCAGGTCCTGGGTAAGGACTCGATAGGTAGACAAAAATGCCAAATCCAGTCTGAACATCTGGCTGACTGTGCGATGATCCATAATAATAATGGGAAGAAGAAGAAGGAGGAGGAGGAGGAGGAGAAGTAGAAGGAGGAGAAGAAGAAGGAGGAGAAGAATTGTGGCACCCAGAACGTCACAGGAGAGAAACTGCAGTTCTCCAGCAGAAGAAAATAATAATAATAATAAAAAGACATTAGCAAACCCCAGTCAAGACTGCAGGCGAAGGGAACATGCCAGTCTAGGGTGGAGCCTGGGGGGGGGGGTAGGAGTTCACAGAAGCAAGCAGGGCAGGGATCTCCTGGTGGTGACCCATCCCTCCCCTCCTCGCTCCACCCCTCCCGTGTCTCAATCAACAGGGGCGCTCGCCTTTGTTCCCCACGGTGGCTGCGGGGCTGCCGGGTCCGGGCCCTTCCTCCCGGCGGCGGGGAGGCGGCGGGGGCGGCGGGACCACCTTCTCGGAGGAGGAGGAGGAGGAGGAGGAGGAAGGCGCCGGCCTCCCCCCGGAAGCGCCGGCGGGAAAGCAGGGGCCCACGCGAGCCCTTTTCCCGGGGGGTTCACACTCGGGCCCCGCGCTCATGCTGGGGGGGGCGACCCAGGTCACCCCCGGGAGACGGGGAGGCCCGGCCGCATCCTCCCTCTCCTCCTTCTGCCTCGTTTCCACGCCGAGCCGGAAAGCGACTGTCGCAAAGAGAGCGAGGGAGGGGAGGGAGACGCGGAGCAGGAGGAGGCGGCGGCGACGGCGCTCGCGGATGACGTCGCGCACGCGCCTGGCTCGCACGCGGATGACGTCACGCGCGCCTCGCTCTCTGGCACGCGGATGACGTCGCGCGCCCCTCGCTCGCTCGCACGCACGCGGATGACCCGCGCTCCTCCTCTCGCTCTTTTACGAGGTCGTCCTCGCGGCGAAGGGCAGCTTCCGGTCGGGGGCCGGAAGGGGCGGCGCCGAGGGGGCAACGCGGCGCTGAGGCGAAGGAGAAGAAGCAGCCGGAGGAGGAGGAGAAGGAAGAGCAAGGGCGGCCCAGGCCCTCCGCCGCCACCAGCATGGAAGGAGGCGCCGGGAACTCCAAGAGCTCCGGATTCGCCGGCCTCTTCGGCGCCGGAGGAATGGCGGGGCCGGGCTATTCCCACGCGGACCTGGCCGGCGTCCCTCGTGAGTGGGCCTCGCCGCTTCCCGTCCGCGCCTGGGGGCCCGCGTGGAGGCTGGGCGGGCCGAGCTTGGGGGGAAAGGCCGCTTTCCGTGGGGGGGGTAGGCGGAGAGATTCAAACTCCCCCCCCCACGGAAAGCGGCCTTCAGGAGGAAGGGGGGTTTCAAGGTCCATCGGGCAGCACGTGCGCATCCGCCACACACACACACACACCCGATTGGGTCTTCTTTTTGGGGAAACCAGCGATCTCAAACACAGATCTGAATCTAGAATAGAACAGAGCTGGAAGGGACCTTGGAGGTCTTCTAGTCCAGATCCTGACGTTGCCCTTCCTTGGATTCGTTTGGGAAAAGTCCCCCCCACCCCGTTGTGCCAGGCCCTTTGGGATCTCCTGGTGGTCTCTAATCCTGTTACAGCCCTGCTTTATCTCCTGAATCCGGACATCACACACACACGATTGGGTCTTATTTTTGGGGAAACCAGATACCTCAAACCCTGATCTGAATCTAGAATAGAATAGAGCTGGAAGGGACCTTGGAGGTCTTCTAGTCCAGATCCTGACATTGCCCTTCCTTGGATTCGTTTGGGAAAAGACCCCCCTCCGTTGTGCCAGGCCCTTTGGGATCTCCTGGTGGTCTCTAATCCTGGTGCAGCCCTGCTTTCTCCCCTGAATCCGGACATCTCACACACACACACACCGATTGGGTCTTATTTTGGGGGAAATAGGCTATCTCAAACCCTGATCTGAAAATAGAGTAGAACAGAAACGAAAGTAAAGTAAAATTAACTAAAACTAAACTGGAAGGGACCTTGGAGGTCTTCTATTCCAGCCTCCCTCAGGGCTTCCTCTCGCCTTCCAGATCCTGACGTTGCCCTTCCTTGAATTCATTTGGGGAAAGTCCCCTCCCCCCACCTTTGAATTGCCTTCCCCCCCTCCGTTGTGCCAGGCTAGCCTATAGCCCTTTGGGATCTCCTGGTGGTCTCTCATCCAGGCCCAGCCAGTTGCTCTTTTCTGCTGAATCCGGACATCCCAGCCACTTGCTCTTTTCTGCTGGAGCTGGGCTGGTGCCACAAATCCTCAGCCATCGTTCATTGATTGGGTTTGTTTATTGGGGTGGGTGATAAGTGTTTGAAGCTATCCAGGGGACACATGGCATGGAGTAACTTGCTTGAAACCTTGTTGAATATAATAGGTCCAGCTTTTAGGCTTCCATGGCAAAGCAACATAGCTGCACAGTAACTAGGTAAACTAAATGTGGTGGTGGTGACTTTGTCTGAAGTTTTAACTTCACCCTGGAGAATGAGGTTTCATACTGACGTTGAATTGCTTGATACAATTTGGAGGTGATCTAGGCCAGGGCTTTTCAACCTTTTCGCTCATTGTGCCATTTTTAGAATATGGCAACATCCGAGGACCACCAGTCACCTAGCAAGGTGTCAAAAACTTGACCAAAAAAAAAACAAAACCCGGAAAAAAGTGATAAAGTACAGGTAGTCCTTGACTTACAACAGTTTGCTTAGTGACTGTTAAAAGTTACACAACAGCACTAGGAAAAAGTGGCCTATGACCATTTTTTCACACTTATGACCGTTTGCAGCATCCCCAGGGTCCTGTGATTTACATTCAGATGCTTGGCAACCGATTCATATTTATGATGGTCACATTGTCCCAGGGTCATGTGATCCCCTTTTGCAACCTTCTGGCAAGCAAAGTTAATGGGGGAAACCAGATTCACTTAACAACCATGTTACTAACAACTGTGGTGATTCACTTTACAACTGTGAATAGTCATAAAATGGGGCAAAACTCATTTAACAAATTTCTCTCCCCCCCCTTTATATCCTCTCTTCTTTCCCTCCCTTTATATCCTCTCTTCTCTCCCCTGTTTTATATCCTCTCTTCTCTCCCCTCTTTTATATCCTCTCTTCTCTCCCTCCCTTTTATATCCTCTCTTCTCTCCCCCCCTTTTATATCCTCTCTTCTCTCCCCCCCTTTTATATCCTCTCTTATCTCCCCCTTTTATATCCTCTCTTCTCTCCCCCCCTTTTATATCCTCTCTTCTCTCCCCCCCCTTTATATCCTCTCTTCTCTCCCCTCCCCCTTTTATATCATCTCTTCTCTCCCCCTCAGCAGGACCTAGGCAATGCCTCACACAGCTCCAGCTGAATCTCTGCCTGAAGACTGCGTGAGGCTGCCTGCCATCCCCAATCAGCTGGAGCTGCACGCACTGATCCTGGGGTCTCCGCAGGACCCAGGCAGGCAATGCCTTGCGCAGCTCCAGCTCAATCTCCACCCGAAGACTGTGAGTCTGCCTACCACCCCCAAGGCCGCCACCAATCAGCTGGAGCTGCGCCTTTCTATCCTGGGCTCTTAGTAGGACCCAGGCCACGCCTCGTGCAGTTCCAGCTGACTTTCCCATAAGCCTGTGCGGCGCTGTTGCTGCTTCACCTCATTCACTTTTACACTTTTTTTTATAGTGCTGTTCAACCCGTGGTACGCGTACCACTGGTTGAAAAGCCCCGATCTAGAACATTATGTCCGGCCTTGGTTAAAGATAATATGTGTCCCTGATGTTCAGCTTCATCCAAACTGTTACACAAACTGGCAAGCAGAGATTTAGGGACGTGGCTAGCTGATAAGCTTTCTTTTTTTTTTTTCCAAATCCTAAATATCAGTAAGAACATAATTAAGGTAGAAACCCGTAACTGATCAGAAAAAAATCCTCAATATATGCCTATAAATTCAAATTTATTTTTGATGGACTGACAGCTGATCATTGATGTTTAACATTCTTATTAAAGGAAACCTGTTTGCAGATCCTTTGAATCTGATCTGGTCCTTCATGTCCCTCATACCTGATTTAAATTGAAGCACACTTAGAAACTCAGTCTCCATTTGTGAGTACAGGTAGATAGTCCTCAGCTTATGGCCAGCGTTTGGACCAAAATTTCCATTGCTAAGCAGGGCGGCTGCGAAGTAAATTGTATCTAATTTTACTACTTTTTTGCCACTGTTAACTAAATTATGTAGTCATTAAGTGAATATGACTTCTCCCTTTCACTTTCCTTGTTGGAAACTGGAAAGCGCCCAAGTTTTGATCATGTGACCTTGGGATATTGTGACAATTGTAAATGCAATTGTAAGTCACCTTTTTTTTAAATACATATTTTATTGGTTTTTAACTATAACAATCTCTAGTGCCTGGTGTTCAGCGTGTTGTCTTGGTTTATATTTTAACAAGAAAAAAAAGGACCGTAATAATTAACAGTCAATAATGATTAAATTTGATAATTCCATACATATATTAATTAATAATACATTTCTTTGATCTTCCCTTCTCCCATTTGTATTTTCCTTCTTCAACCTTAGCCAAAATATAATTCTTAATATTTTCAATATATAAATGATTAGGTATAGGCATTTTTTTATATTTATAGAAATAGTAATCTCTATATAACATTTTTTCCAGCTTATATTATTCTCATAACCATCATCTCATTAGTTCAGCATACATCCTATCTTTATAATATATTTGCTTAGATTCCTTTATATTTATTTAATCCAATTCTTGCCAGTCATAATTTCTTCATATTAGTCATCTCACTGTACATATTCCCAATATTTTATGTCATGCATTGTAAGTCACTTTTTTTAGTGCTCTTCAACTATCCAAAAGTCATTAAATGAATGTTTCTAAGTCAAACATTACATGCAGCCCTCTTTGCTTGAATTGTTTTTTTATGCTAGGTTGGCATACTTTCCAACTTGAAACCTTGTTTTTTTTCTTTCAGTGACTGGAATGAATCCCTTGTCCCCTTATTTAAATGTTGACCCTAGATATCTCATACAGGTGAGACCTCCATGATTGCTCTCTGTGTATTGAGTTGTGCTTGTATGTGAATCAACATTCAAAAATGCCTTGAATTTGTGATTGTATAAATTACTTGATGTATAACATTGATGTGGTTTTGAATACGATTAAAATAGGTAACTGAAAATGTGGTACATAAAGACTCCGCAGTTAGGTGAGCGCAGTTGTTTGTGGTCAGGAGCTGTGTTCTTTAATTCTCTGACTGGAGGACTTCTTCAAAACATCTGGCTGACTTCAGGTGAAAATATATTTCTCCCACAAAGTCCTTGGGAATGTGTGAAAATAAAGTCAAGCAGAAAACAAATGGATTACCCTGTCATGAATAAAACTACCTTAACGTTTTAAATACGTCACACAAACCTGTGTAACCTAAGTTGTTACGGTGCAGATTTCTTTCCACTCTGTTTGGATGCATTGCATTTTCCTTTCCCCAACTGCCAAATAAAAAGTTACATAGCTGGGCCCGTTTTTTTGAATTTGAAAAAAATTCAGATTTTTTTTCTTTGCTTTATATCATTTAAGAAGAAAATATTAGGCATACTCTCATAATCCATTCTTATTGTTTTCCTGTGGGTTTTTTCAAGCCTCCCCATCTATAGAAAAGAGCCCTAATCTCAAGAGTTGGTGATTCTGAATATATTTTGTTCCTAAATTCCAGCGGTGGTCAGCTGTCTGTCAGAACTGTGTCTTTGACAGTGTTACACTGCTGGGAGAGAAAGGTACTGTGTGTTTAGCTGTCTGTCATTTTCTCCGTTCTGGAGGTAACTGACACCAGTGTTCACAGTATTGTGCTTTTCTGAGAGTGTGTTGAGCAGAAAACCTGGTCAGCACTGGTCTGAAAGCATACACAGCTATGGGCTGGCATTAATTTCTGAAACAGAGTATTATGCAACCGTGTTAGTACAGCACATTACATCAGCCATGTCGATAGTAACTAATGCGGGATTAAGAATGTATTACAGTTTCTCAATGGATGCTGGATAATGAAGATAACATTTATTTGTCCTGTAGAAATACAATTGTTCCCTTTTGCAGGGCTCATTAATAAGTAATTCAAAAGAAAATCAGGTAGACTCTTTTTCCCCTTCTATTTTATTTACTGGGTGGATGGACAATTAACAGTTTCCCATAAACGCTCTAATAAAATGAGTATCATGCGCTTCTTTTCACGAAGCTGAGGAATTCAAATGCAGCTATTGCTGAAAAGAATTAATTTTTGTTTCAGGATACAGATGAATTCATTTTACCTACTGGAGCTAGTAAAACCAGGGGCAGATTTGAACTGGCGTTCTTCACAATTGGCGGATGTTGTATTACAGGTGGGTGTCATCATTTTTTATTGATAATCATGACGCTGGATTGACGTTTGTATTCAGTAGAATATAGAGAGAGAAATAATCAGCCAATTCTTCAAAATTCCCTTTGGGCAGGTAAAATGTGCTGTATTTGATGTGCATTAAAGGATGAAACCCCAGTTTGAGATTGAATGAATCCTCAAAAGAAGTAATACAAACCTGGGATTATTAAACAGCTTCAGAAAAAGGCAGTATACTAATAAGGTGTTCCTTGCTCACAATACAGAGTGAAATATTTTCCTGCAACTTTAATTCTGTTGATCAATGCTCAGGTCCAGCGGGAAGGCAGCTGTCTTAATTGATGCCATTATTGGAAGATACAAGTACTTCCTTGTGACCTGTGTCATCACCATTTTGGAGACAATAGCAGTTTGAGACAGAGTTGGGCAAGAAATAAATATACCACTTTCAATGATTAAATTTTAATCTGTCACGAGGCGGCTTGAATGTCATGGAATTGAAGCCCCACATTGCATGCACAAACCTGCGCTTTTAAAAGAAATTTTAATTCCCACCCACCCCACCCCATTTGCTCGCAGTATCTCAGTGTGTTCCATCCCATGATTTAAAAATCCCTGTCATATTACGTATATTGTATGCAACTCGTTCTTTTTTTAAAAAATAAATACTTACATTTTTATTCATTTGGCTTTAGCAGTTCTGTAAGCAATTTAAAAATTGTGGAAGATTGCTTGGAGACGTTATTTTTTTACTGCACATTAACCAAGCATACTTTATTATATTTTAGGGAATCTCTGGCTGAGAATAATAATAGTGTTTTGGGTTACGGAAGGCAGAGAAAGGAATATTTAAGAGTGGAGCCAAGATAGGTTGAGAAAAGCCTCCATTACATGGCCGTGATTTCCGTTTCTATAATGTGACTAATAAAAGCATCAGCGTCATAGTATCGTTGGAGAACAATTGATTGGTTTTAAATACAAGCATGAGATTAATCAACTTTTTTTAACACATATTCCGTTCTGATTTATCTGACCAGGAGCTGCTTTTGGGGCATTAAATGGCTTGAGATTAGGTTTGAAAGAGACACAAAACATGGCTTGGTCCAAACCTAGGAATGTACAGTAAGTATTTGATTTCGTTAGAGGCCATTCACTTATTTTCTTCTCTATTTTGAGAATGCAAAGCCATTCTTGATGTGTGACCGATGTGGGTATCGTGTGTTTGCTTAATCTCTGATCCAGTTTGCTGGTTGTGTCATTGAGGCAAATTAAGGTGATTGGAGCTGTATGTAAAAGAAGCCCGGGTATAAAATATGAATGATTTCCTAAATAGTTTCTCCCCCTTCTGCTAAAAAGTCTTACGTTTGGCATTAATTTATTATTAGATAGATACAAAAAAATCTCATCATTCCCCTTAAAAAAAAGCTCACCTTAAATTAGAAAAAAAGAGTAGACTTATACTCTTGTATTGACTTATATAGTCACCGCCATGGTTTTCCCAGTTGCAATGTATGGCTGTGAAAGTTGGACCATAAGAAAGGCTGAGCGCCAAAGAATGGAGGCCTTTGAACTCTGGTGCTGGAGAAGACTCCTGCGAGTCCCCTAGACTGCAAGGCGATCAAACCAGTCAGTCCTAAAGGAGATCAGTCCTGACTGCTCTTTAGAAGGCCAGATCCTGAAGTTGAAACTCAAGTACTTTGGCCACCTAATGAGAAGGAAGGACTCACTGGAGAAGAGCCTGATGTTGGGAAAGATGGAGGGCAAGAGAAGAAGGGGACGACAGAGAATGAAGTGGCTGGATGGAGTCCCTGAAGCAGATGGTAGAGGATAGGAAGTCCTGGAGGAACGTTGTCCATGGGGTTGCAATGGGTTGGACACGACTTCGCAACTAACACAACAACAATGACTTATACCAGCAGCTTCCAACCTTTTGGGCACCAGGGACCAGTTCCTTGGACAGAGGTTTTTCTACAGACCGGAAGGAGTGTGGTTTTGCATACTGCCTGCTTCCCGCAGATGGGGCTTCCCTTGAACTTCACTTTTTAAAAAATAGGCTTCATAACAATCTGAGGGCATCTTGGATGGTTAATTAGTAATAATAATTATTCTCTTGTAACCTTACAAGATGTGTATAACTATTGATAATCCCTTAGTTTTCTAGAGGTTTTGTTTCTTGGTTGAAAAATCCGAACATTGTCCAAACAGGCTCTACAAGTCTGCATTTTGTTGTTGACATGTTTCCAACAGCTTCTTTTATGTGTGTGTGTGTGTATGTATACATACATACATTAATTAGATATTGCTTTGAGTGGTTGGTTCCTGGCATTAAAATATTGAGCTTTCCGTAAAACTGAGGACGGAGGTGGATTTTTGTGGAACGACCCAAGTCAGAATGGCGGCATGTACAGTAATTGTATCATTGTTCTTAGTTTCATTTTGGAAGGGCAGTTGCGTTTAAATAGGCCAGAGAGGGCACGTTTTTGCATTTTCTGCTCCGGCGAGTGGAACAAAAAAGAGTGACTAATAAATAGGTGCTTCTAGCAGTCATTTTAGACTTAAAAAAATGGTCAAATGAAAATGAAATGATTTGAACCAGCAGATGGTGCCAAACTTCAATTAGCCTTTGTGGAGTTTTAAGAAGACAGGAGTAAAGGTCGTTGCAATGTTGCTTCATTCTCCAAACAGGGATAGGTTGTTAGAAAATTTATGGAGGATGACCAGTTCGGGGGGGGGGGGACAAAAGGATGGAGAAGCAGGCAGGTAGAGAGTGGAGCACCTTCAGAGAACCTCCTGTTGGAGAAGGCAGGGGAAAAAAACCCAGGTGTCCTATATAGCAAGGGAGAGAGCATAGCCCCAAGCTCACCACTTGGGTGATCTAGTTTTTTAAAAACCCTGCATGTTCACTATTTTCGTCATCATCAGCACCATTATATGGGGGAGAGGGTGTCGTGACATCTTAAAATTGATAAAATCCTGCCTTAAGCCAAGTGGAAGATATGCTCACCAGCAGGCTTGTGCTTCTGTATAGATCTCCTAGCTCAGAGGTCGCCAACTTTTCTTAGTTGGCGGACCGGAGGGAAGGGGAAGCATTTTACACACATCTCATGTGTGTGAGCAGGGGCCGCCAGCACGCAAACGGCGCAAACGGGGCGGGGCTGGCGCCCACGTGATACTGGCCCTGCCCCATTCTTGCGCGGTGGCGTCCCATTTTTGTGTCCTGAGGCACAGCAGCGTCTCATTTTTGCGCCCCAAGGCGCAGCGTCCTGTTTTTTTACCCCATGTCACTAGCACAAGTGGGGCTGTGTGCACGCACACACGCGAGCACTGGCCAGCCTGCCCGGTGGCCAACAGGCTATGGCCCGCTACGAGGTCGCAGCCCACAGGTTGGCGACCCCTGCCCTAGCTTGGTAAAGTATTGCTACAACAGTCTATCTCCTTTGTGTGAAATTTACTGCCCCGTAGGCATATCAAAATGTCAGAATAGATTTCTTGGCAAGTTTATTTTCCAGCCTAGAAATGATGCATACAGGAACTTTGCTCCTGTTCATTTCATATTAAGCCGTAATGCAGTGGTTCTCAACCTTTTTAATGCTGCGACCCCCCCCCCCAACTGGTCGTAAGTCGAGGACTACTCAACCGGTCGTAAGTCGAGGACTACTCAACTGATGCAGCACCGTTTGCAGAATGGGACTTTTGGCGGGCTCAGCAGGGCAGAGACAGCCTGGACAATTCCTATTGGCTTTTGAAAGCCAATAGAATTAGACTCTATTCAAGAGAGTCTATTCTATTGGCTTTCAAAAGCCAATAGAATAAAAGGGAGTAGCACAGCTAAGGAAAAGGGGGAAAAAATGGTGGACTGCGTTGTTTGGCGACCCCCGTGAAATGGTCGTTCGACCCCAAATGGGGTCCCGACCCACAGGTTGAGAACCACTGCCGTAATGGTTTCTGTTTGAATTCTGTCATTGTCTCAGCCTGTGCTCACTGATGACCAGGTGTCAGAAAAAATACCTGCTAATAAAATAGATGTGACCACTTCACTGTTCTGTTCTATAAAGTAGCTGGGAACAAAGTCTTCTACCAGCCAAGTCCCTACAATGGTGGAAAAGTAGAGAGATTGTCTCTGTTGGGGACGCACTGCAAAGTAGTTATATTACATTTTGCTTACTCTCTAGCAGCTGGATCAAACAATGGTCTAATTGCCTTAACTTTCATTCCCAGGAGACTTTGTTATGGATTGCCTTATCTGGAAACATGATTCAGCCTCTCTCGAGAAGGGAGGCTAAATACATTTAACCAGCATGTTGACAGAGAAAAGCTTTAATAACATGTTGATGCCTAGTGCTTTTCTCCAGAATTGAAAAATTAGAAGCTAAAGAGGTTCTTAAGTAAGGATCTACTAGGAACCTGCCTTGTTTTTCACGTACACGATCATTTTTTTCTTGTCAGATATTCTCCAGGATCTTTGCTACTTGGTTTAAACTGTTTATTGCTGAAAGAATTGCTGTTTCTATTGATTGTGCTGTAGTAAATGCTAATTATGGAAGCGATTTTTTTTTTTAAAAAAATGGCCACCGATTGATTGGGTAGTGCCGAATTGGATTTACACAAAAGTTCCAGATTTACTTGACAATGCCAGCTGCCTTAAAGGTAGCTAATAAATATATTGGCAGTAAATCAATTTTACGCCCTTGCTAATCCAGGCATTACAGAGTAAAATGACATGGAAATTTTTGTGTAACACACAGTTCCTTTTCGTGGGAAGGGTTGGCCCATCCTTTAATTATCATTGCCTAATGTAAAACAGGTTATATAAGATAGGGTGTTGGCAGACAATGTTGAATTGGCTGACCTATTATTTGGGCATCACCCTAAACATCTTGCTCCTTTCTTGAAGGGTTTTAAATATGGTGACCCGGCAAGGAGCATTATGGGCGAACACTCTTGGATCTTTAGGTAAGTGTGCTTGTTTCACAAACTAAATCTACAAAACTCCCATTTTTCCAAAAAAATAATAATAATCTAGGATGTTAGAAGGAAATTTTAAGATCCAGCTGAACCGTACAACAAGTCCAGGAGCTCTTACTAGCCAACTGAATAGCATAATAGCATCCTTGGCTTATGACAGCAATCCGGACCACAATTTCCATTGCTAAGCAAGGCGGTGTTAAATGGGTCGCATCCTATTGTACAACCTTTTCTGCTACGCTTATTAACTGAATCGTGCAGTTGTTAAGGGAATCTTGCATTCCCCATTGACTTCGCTTGTTGGGCGTCAGCTGGGAAGATCGCAAATGAGGATTACATGACCTCAGGATGCTGCAGCTCTTGTAAAATACATCCCAGTTGCCAAGTGCCCAAATTTTGACCACGTGACCGTGAGAGGGCTGCAACGGTCTTAAGTCCCTTGTTGCAACTTTGAAGAGTCACTAAACAAACGGCTGTAAGCAGAGGACCTACTAGCACACTGCTCTCAATCCCAATTCAAGGATTGAAGCTGTTGATCATTATGCTGCTTATTGAACGTTTAGAGGGTCACCTTACTCTGGATCCTCCTATCTACGGGGCAGTTCTAGATTGCAGCCCTGGAAAACAGGCCATAAGACTTGGGCTCAAAGGCAATTGGGTTCAGAGTGCAATCGGGCAGGTGATACATTAACATGCTTCCCAGCTGTGTTGGCTTTTCTTGTGTAATGTTTCTCTGTGTTCCCGATTTTTTACCCTGACCTGCTTTTGTGCAAACAGTATGGATTCAGTGGGCTCATAGATCGCTGGACAGAGGGGAAGATGAGAAAAATTCCTTTTTATGACTCACACCGGCTAACCTGCAGCTGCACATCCCCAGATCAGTCCTTACCATCTCACGAGCTTGATAAATATTTTGTTTCAAGATGTGAAAGCTCAAAAGAGACTGACTCTTCAGATTTCTATCCTTAAATCTGGGTTTGTGTACGTGTGTGGACAGTCTAACATGAATTGCAGTAGGAGTGGTTCCCTTGATAGTAGCAATAGCACTTAGACTTACACACCACTTCAAACAGCCCTCTTTAAGCGGTTTACAGAGTCAGCCTCTTGCCCCCCAACAATCTGGGTCCTCATTTGACCGACCTCGGGAGAATGGAAGACTGAGTCAACCTTGAGTCGATGAGGATCAAACTCCTGGCAGTGGGCAGAGTCAGCCTGCAATATGGCACTCTAACCCCTGCGCCACCATAGACAGCAGCACCCACTGATCAAGATCTGCTGTGGGTCTGATCTGGTTGGATGAGGGGTCTCCACCACCAGCAGGACCCAAGCCCAACTTGCTTCTTTTGTAATCCGGTAACCTTGAGTTGTCTACTGCTATTAAAAATAGAGATATTTGTAAATGATAACTGCTTACGAGTGAGCGACAGGGATTCTGAGTCCTAACTGAGGCATGCCCGAGGTCTTTGGCACGCTGCTTTCAGAGGGTGGAGAAAAAAACCTTTTGAATCTAATCCCACTTTCCAAAAACAATTCTGCCTGGCCCTTAAGGAAGATATGTCTGTTGTTCCCCTTTGTGAGTCTGTGATCCCGAGTTTGCTCCCTTCCAAATCCAGAGCAATAGTTTCAAGAGAATGTTTGAAACAATTGAGTTACCCATTCCTATATTTTGCTCCTCGTTGTGGTGAAGATGATGCTAAGCATGCAGGAACAATGTGGTTGATCAAATCACAGGTAGTCCTTGCCTTACGAGCGTAGTTGGGCCAAAAATTTCTGTTTGCTAAGCGAGACGTGTGTTAAGTGAGTTTTGCCCCATTTTATGACCCTCCTACGTAAATCACTGCAGTTGTTAAGCGAGTAACATGGTTGTTTAAGTGAAACTAGTTATTCCATTGACTTTGTTGGTCAGAAGGTTGCAAAAGCGAAATCTCATGACCCCGGAACATAAAATACGAGTCCATTGCCAAACGTCTGAATTTTGATCCCGGGACCCACGGGGATGCCGCAACGGTTACAAGGACGGTCCTAAGTCACGTTTTCTGTGCTGCTGTAACTTCAGACAGTCACTCAACGAACCTTTGTTAAGTCAAGGACGACCCGGACAAAGGCAGCAACCCTCCCTGCAGTTCAAGCCAGGGCCTGCCATCCGTTGAGCTGAAATCCTGAAGGGAGCTGAAATCCTGAAGGGAGTGCTGCTCCAGTTTCATTCATGAGATCTTGTGAGAAGGGTGGGAAATTTTTGTCTTCCCCAATTTAGAAATGTCCTTTTTCCAAGCCAGCCTTAAAGGGGGGGGGGAGAAACACTGATGCTGAAAAAAGGGCTGACACTCTGTGCTGTGTCCTTTTTCTTGGACGGGCATTTTAATGTCTCCTTTATCGATTTTAATTTCCTCCCAGCGCTGCTGTACAGTGCCTTTGGCGTCATCATTGAAAAGACACGAGGGGCAGAAGACGATCTGAACACGATGGCAGCTGGGACCATGACAGGGATGTTGTATAAAAGTACAGGTATGGGAGCAAAAAGGACTTCTGTCTCCTGCTCGTTTTCAGCATACAGGTCGCACTCGGCTCACTAAAGCAGGGGTGTCAAACTCAATTTCATTGAGGGCCGAAACAGCATTGCAGTTGCCCTCGGGGGGTGGTGGTGGCCAGGGTGGGTGCGGCCTGCTGGGTGGGCGTGGATGGAGTGGGTGTGGCCTACTGGGTGGGCGTGGCCAGCTCTACATTCACATCAAGGGTGCCTGTGGGGGCCTGGGCAGGAGTGGGACAGATCTGAGGGTCTCTGGCAGAAAGGGGTAGGACCAGGGCAGAGCCCATCAAGCCGGATATGTGAAGTAGGCGAGGGCCATTTGCTGGTCACTTCCAGGCGATGGTGCATTTCTTCATTCCTCACAAAGGGTGACACCTCCCCAGAATGCACCCAGGGGGCAGGGGCGACGCTGCAGGGGCTGGTTCTTCGCCGTTTCCAGACGGCCTTGTGGAGCTAAGACTGAATGCGTTTCAGCATAGATGGCCACTACAAAATTGTACATTGGCTCCCGGCCGGCTTGGGCCAGGGCCAAGGCAGAGGGGGCCGTTCCCTCACTGTTTCCAGGACGGCTTTGTGGGCCACTTGAAACCACTTCGCGGGCCGCCTCTGGCCCCTGGGCCTTGTGTTTGACCTGTCTGCACTAAATGAACGGTCACTGAATGAAGCCTTGTAAGCGAAGGACTGCCTGTAATAGCTGGGTAAGATGTATTGACTGCATGGGGCAGTGTTCTTTATCCCTTCTCTTGTGATTGATAAGGAGTCTTCGTTATCACAGTGTCAGGTGGGCTAAAATCCACCTTACCTTTGAACCTGCTGACTGCCCAATAAATGTTTTCTTGGCACGAACCTCCCAAGAGGAAGGAGAACAACAACAACAACAAAAAAAACCCCAAAGGGAAATCAGCTGTTAATTTGGTTTACAGACTTCCCCCCCTTTGAAGGCCGAAGGGGGGGGGGAGAGAGAGAAAAACAATCCACCTTTTTATTTGCCTGAACCTCTCCCTAGTACAGCTTGAATCGCCCCCCTCTTCCCATTCAGCCTTAGTCAGCCATTATTGGAGGCAATAAAGCTACTGCTTCTGTTTGCTTAAAGATAAAAGTTAGCATTACATCTTAAAAGGCAGCTTTATTTTAACCTGTCCTCCAGAGCAACACCCAATCCTGGCCACCTCCTAACCACGTTCATCAGAGAAAACATTGCCTCTGTGTCTGCAAACCGTCATTTAAGGGGTTGTTGGAAACAAAGTTATCATCAGTGTTAAATAATCCAGATAATATACAGGTAGTCCTCAACGTACGACAACAGCTGGGCCCAAAATTTGTGTTGCTAAGTGGAACATTAGTTAAGTGAGTTTTGCCTCATTTTACGACTTTTCCTGCCACTGTTGCTAAGGGGTTAATTTAGTCACCCAGTTGTAAAGTCCGTCTGTCTTCCCCAATCTTGGCTTCACTTGTCAGAAGGTTGCAGAATCTGGTCACGTGACCCCCCCCAGGACACGGCAACCGTCGTAAGTATGAGTCGGCTTCCACGCGTCTGAATTTTGATCACATGACCATGGGGATCCTGCGACGGTCATAAGTATGAGAAACGGTCCTAAGTCACCTTTTCCAGTGCCGTTGTAACTTTGAGCAGTTCCTAAATGACCTCAAGGACTACTTGTATATGTACAACCAGGAGACAATATGTTAGTTTTGGGTTCGTGTTGACAACATCTAGAGCAGTGGTTCTCAACCTTTTTAATGCCGCGACCCCCAACCGGACGTAAATCGAGGACTACTCAACCAGTCGTAAGTCGAGGACTACTCAACTGGTGCAGCACCGTTTGCAGAATGGGACTTTTGGCGGGCTCAGCAGGGCAGAGACAGCCTGGACAATTCCTATTGGCTTTTGAAAGCCAATAGAATTAGACTCTATTCAAGAGAGTCTATTCTATTGGCTTTCAAAAGCCAATAGAATAAAAGGGAGTAGCACAGCTAAGGAAAAGGGGGAAAAAATGGCGGACTGCGTTGTTTGGCGACCCCCGTGAAATGGTCGTTCGACCCCAAATGGGGTCCCGACCCACAGGTGGAGAACCACTGCTCTAGAGTTATTTTGGCAATCAATCAGTTGCCGGTCCAGCAAAGCCGTGTTTTATCTTGCATTTATGAAAAGGGACTCTTGGATTTAATCTGATTGGGGGGCTCTTAACCACAAGGCAGGACATTTTGTTTCTACGAGTGGAAGACTTGCTTTATATCCCGAAGGAGACTTTTTCCATCTCCTTTCCAGTGGTAGTCAGCTGTCTTGGTCACCTCCATGTCTTTGATAGTGTTACACCGCTGGAAGATAAAAGGACTGCCTCAAGGTTTGCCAGTCCCCATCTCCGTTCTGGAGACGGTCGACACGGCCTGTGCGGTACTATGCTTCCTTGCAAATGTGCTGAGCGAAACAGACCGGATCAGCACGGGTTTTGGAAGCATACACACGTCGTGTTACTCCGGTATAAGGCACGTGCCTTTGATTAAGCGAAGGTGCCAATGTCAGTTAAGATGCTTTTAATTTGTAATGTTTTCTCGAGGTAAAAATGTAGCAAATGTACAGTTATTGTGTGCTTTAAATTAAGGGATACCTTGTCCTGTTCAGCTTAACAGAACTTCATTCAAAGGGCCACTGGATGCAACAGGCCAAATTTCTTTCTGGACCCCCCTTGAAACAAGAGGCAGTGCACACCCTGTGTAGAGTAGCGTAAAACAATGCAGAATATTTAAATTTTTGTAATAGGGTCGCCTTGTAAGCAACCTAGGGTGTGGCCTATACCTGACATACTTTTACATTTAACAGACCGTCTGGAATAATGGATTTCTGCCTTTCCTCAGAGTTACTTCAAAGCAGTTCTGTAGTCAACATTGGTTTTTGTTTAGAGGTTTGACTTGTCATGGTGGGGGCTTAAAATTGCCTGAGGAAAATGCCTGTACAATAATGGGAGTTTGTAAAACCCCAGGCAGTAGTCACCCCTAGGAGTTAGCACCACCCGGATACTTGTTAAGACACGCAAGCGCATTATTTCACGGAATGATGTGTGTTTTTGTTAGCCTTAAAGCATGTTTTGCAAGGCATGTCATGTTGACCCAGTTTATCGCAGCTGGCTTATGCTTCAGAGGCACTTGGGGATTGATCGTGTCCTGGTGTTTCGGAATCTAAGCATTGGGCTGCCGATGGCCCTAACAGGTGCGCACTCTAAATCACGGTCCTAGGAATAGCACAAGAATATTAGCAGCCAGGTGTTTGGTTATACCAGCAATGGCTCCTGAAGAACTCTCTGGACACTTGACACTCTAAGTGACCATCAGACCATCATATATCCCCCTAGATTCTGGGTCCTAAGGATGACACCTTGGCCGGTCCAGCACACTCTCCTGGCCTCATTTTATTTCTTTTAAAAGGGGGAAGCGTAATGGCGGCCTCCAGTCACTTGGACTTGGACAGCCGGTATAAATTGAGTCAGGCAGCTTCTCCATTGCTGGGATCTGAGGCCCACAGTAAGGAAAGTGAAAGCTTCTGTGCATTTCTTCATTTCACTTTATATATCAACACTTCTTTATAACATCGGCATAAATAGGCGTGGCTCGACCATCCACTTATCTGTCGTGGGGCCCTGCTATTCTTTCCAGGAGGTAGAAAACTCACATAAACCACACAGACGGGTAGATTATTATTCCCATCCCTGCAGAATGCAGACAGGTAGACTCTACAGCATGCAAACTTGGCAACTTTAAAAAAAGACTTGCGCCCGGTGGTGTTGAAGTCCACAAGTCTTGGAAGTTGCCCCGTTCGGAGACCCCTGCTCCACAGTTTTCCAGATCTTCTGATTTGAGTAGCAGCTTCAGCAAGACACATATTTGTGCTTCTGCTGGTCCGGAGTCAGGCATTCTCACTGACACAACTAACCCCACACAGTGTCATCCGTTCGTGGTGTTGCCTTTTTTCTTAATTGCCACCTGTGTACAAGTCAGCAGTGGCATTCCACTTGCAGGACTGCGTTCCGGAGAGACCTTACTAGCTGGGAAGAAAAATCCAATTTTCAGATATTGCTGTCAGGGTAAACCAATTTTCTTTTTTTTGTTTTTTTACTAAGTTTGCGTGTGTGTGCAAGAGAAATGACGACAAACGCCCGCTTTGTGAGGCTCCGGGGAGTTGACTGCTAATCTCGCCCAACCAGAATGCCGATTGCAGGGGTGGAGAACTGCTGAAGCCTATCGCTTAGTAGGCAGAAGTGAAAAAAAGAAGGGTAAAAAGTCATGAGTAGAGTTTGGAAATTCCCAACCCAGCAACTCAGTTTAGTCAAAATTCAGACACTTTAATTAGAGACTTTCAGGGCAAAATCAGATACACCTGCTTAGGCTGTGTGGCTGTGGATCTTTGCTTAGTTCCTGGGTGTTTTAGGTTCCAGGATTTTGAGGAACATCAGAAAAGAAGTTTCATGCTGTATAAACAGCTGTTCTTGCCGGCAATTTGCTTGGTTTAACTTTTCTGCTCTTTGTTTTCTTGGAAAGCACTTCTTTCACATTCTAACTCTCCTTACACTGGGCGAAATTTTTAATTATGTTTGATGTGAAAACAGAGGATGCATTTCCTGCCTCTTCCTGCTTCAAAGTGACCTTGATTACGCCTGCCGTAGGTCCTGACACGCGTCGTTCCTATTACATCCTATTTTATTTTAATTATTTATTATTGAATTGATTTACCCACCCATCTTGTAGCAAACGACTCTGGACAGCTTTTTTTTTATTACAACAATAGTGTCCTATGCAAGGAATCCCCATCCCCACTTTTTATAGGTTTGTGACATTCTTCAGTTATAATTTAGATGATTAAAGGTCAGTGTCAGTGTTTTAATGATGCATAATATGCAGGTGGCAATCCACTAACTGGGGAGCAAACTCATGTCCGCCCTTCCCATAGACCAGAGGTAGGCAACCTTGGCTCTTTTACGACTTCAACTCCCAGAATTCCTGAGCCAGCCACGCTGAGGGGAAAGGGAGAGGTTTCCAAGCTGAGCCATGCCGGCTCAGGAATTCTGGGAGTTGAAGTCCACGGGTCATCAAAGAGCCAAGGTGGCCTACCCCTGCCATAGACCAACTAGAGCTTTGCTAATAGAGCTTAAGTGCTAAAATTAGATTTTCAAAATCAGCATAGTGTGTTTAAAAAAAAAAAAGTTTTTTCTTTGGTGGAGCCAGATCATGTCCACAAGTGTCAGCTGATTTGGAAGAGAGAAATTTAAGAGTTCAAAAGAGTTCAAAGGGTGTAACAAGAGCAAACTGTTTGTCTTATATATATTGGGAAGTCGCCCCCCCCCCAGCTTCTTGTGTAGACTTTACAGATGTGCCCGTGTGCCTCGCTTGGGTGAAGGTCCGCTATTGCAGGGCTTTTCAACCAGTGGTACGGGTACCACCTGTGGTACATTGGCACCTGGCAGGTGGTACGCAACCATCCTAGAAAAGTGGTAGCAGGGGAGGGGAATGAGCTGAACCGGTGGCAGCAATGCACAAGCCTGAGCGAGAGACGGCTGGAGTTGCAGGGCTGTCAGGGCTCAGCGGAAGCGCCAGGATCAGTGCCAGGCTCCAGCTGGAGCTTAGCAGATCCTGGTGCTTCTGCTGAGCCCTGAAGAAGCACCAATCAGCTGGAAAGCAGCACTGATCCTGGCGCTTCTGCTGAGCCCAGAAGAAGCGCCGATCAGCTGCAATGTTGCAGCACCTCCAGGGTCTTGTGATTTACATTCGGATGCTTGGCAACTGATTCATATTTATGACGGTCACAGTGTCCCAGGGTCATTTGAAGTGACCAAAACCTGCTGCAACCACCCAGCAGACAGGGAGAATAAGGCAGCAGGTAAGTGTCTTGTTCGGCTGTGGCTTGGAGCACTTTTTTCAGTGCCATTGTAACTTCGAACAGTCACTAAGCGAACTGTTGTAAGTCGAGAACTACCTGTACTTCATCAATTTTTTCCTTTTGGGGGGTCATCAAGTTTTTGACACCTTGCTAGGCGACCGGTGGTCCTCGGATATTGCCATATCCTAAAAGTGGTACAATGGGTGGAAAGGTTGAAAAGCCCTGCGCTATTGGAACCTACCAATGCTGGCTGATGTCTTATTTACTGATGCTTCGTTTCCTCACAGGTGGATTGCGTGGGGTAGCCAGAGGTGGCATCGCAGGACTCATGCTAACAGGCCTCTACTCGTTGTACAACAACTGGGAGCACATGAGGGGCTCTATGCAACGGCAGTCCCTTTGAGCAGAGCGGCGGGGGAGGGAGCCTCTATCCGTGCAGCGCAATCAGACTGGACCCCCCCTTTGTTATAGTACCTAGTGGACACACAACAAACACACCCCACTCAAGACCACCGATTCCCGCGGCCACAGTGGAGCTCTTGAGCATTCCGCATCCTTCAGGGCCACGGGTGGCGGAGAGCGCCATTTTACCTGCAGAAATGAAGATCTCATCTCCATAAGCATGTTTGTACGCCGAGGCCATTGCTTGATTTGACTGTAATAAAATGTATGTGCTGAAAAACGTTCAGTTTTTAAACGTTTTTAAAAGCTGTCCACCGACAACGGCCTGACCTTATCAGAGCACCAGTGATCCGGCGCTCAAGGTAGGTAGGAGCAAGGGAGATGGCGTGGCAGCAGTGGCAGCACAAAACTGGGAAGTGTGTTGAGGGCACCACTTTCCCTTTTACGAAAATGCTTGCAGTCACATCTAGCGTTCTTTCACAGATGACTTTCTGGGTGCTGAGCTGAAAAGTACGGTCTGGTCGTTTTTGACAATCCTTAGTAATAAACACAAATGTTGCAGTTTGACTCAAGAAAGGATTATTAAATCGGTTTCTACAGTGTGTGTGTGTGTGTGTGTGTAGGTCTTTGGTTATTCGGGTTTTCTCCCGCGTAAAATTGGAAGTGTCTTGGCGACGTTTCGACGAAGTCCCATTCGTCATCTTCAGGCTGGTGTTTTCAGCTTTGTGCTTCGAAGCACGAAGCTGAAAACACCAACCTGAAGATGACAAATGGGACTTCGTCGAAATATCGCCAAGACACTTCCAATTTTACGCGGGAGAAAACCCAGCTCTCCCTTCCCCACCTCCTCCCGCTTCCATTGTAGATTTCTCTTCTTGTGGCTCTTGGCCTGGCCCCCTAAAGCAATCCCAAAGAGCTCCATTCCATTGTTGAGCATTACAGTTACGAATAATAACTTTCAGCATTACCCTTTGTTGATAAGCTTGTGCAGAAAAGCACAACGGAGAGCCCCAGGGCAGCAGGGGTCATGTCATACATGCTGTACTCGCTCTTGTTTTGTAAGGTTAAATTGTCCTGACCACAAATGGCTAGTTATCGTTGGTGGTGTTAAGCAGTTAGTATCGTGGTTGCAGATCACCCTGGAAGATTGAGAAAAACCTTGGAATGCAACAATGATAATAAAACTATTGTATGGTCACCAAGAGTCAAGGCTGCCTTGCTGGTCCCAAGCATATTCCACTTTTGTTAAGGAGAGCCAAACAAAACATTGAATATAATTTTGCAGTTATCCGTGAACAGCAGATAAATTGCATAAAAAGGTCACGTCTGACACCACAAAACATTTTAATGCTTATCTAAGCACAGCAGTTTGGTGAAGATTAGAAGATCTGATTCACTCTGTGACATGAGACAGTTTGGGGATGGATCTTGGGTGTTTCCTATATTTCAAACAATCCAGCCATGAGTGGAGGCAAATATGTGTCCCTGGATAATGATGCAAAGTCGAATCTGGGTCTGCCACCAGGATCAGAGATTACTCTTCCGAGCTTCTGAATTCATATGTGAGCCAACAAAAAGCCCCACATAAACCCAACTCGCGGAGTAGCCCAAAGCACATATTCCAGTAGAGCAGTGTTTCTCAACCTTGACAATTTTATTAAGGCATGTGGACTTCAACTCCCAGAATTCCACAGCCAGCATTGCTGGCTGTGGAATTCTGGGAGTTGAAGTCCTCATGCCTTAAAATTGTCAAGGTTGAGAAACACTGCAGTAGAGAGAAATTCCATGAAGCCCCTAACATGACTCCAAAAGCTTGGAACAGTAAATCTCTGGTCCCGGGGATGGACCCAGATTCGACCTTGCATTAATCCAGTCCCATTAACAGAGCTAGGAAAAGAACAACTTCAGACAAATACACTTTTTATTCACAATGGTTTAATGGCATACTTCATTAGCATCACAAACGTTGGGATTAATGTAAAAGAAAGCGGGTTTAATTGCATTCCACATCAGTTAGGTATTACATATACCCCCTCTCAGGAACCTGAGCAGATAACTTTGTTAAAGCACTGGAAGGCAAATATATCAAATGAGTGAATTTAACAGAGAACGCAGTGGTAATTCCTTTGACAGGTAGCCTAGCAATTAAAAAGTGTACCTGTGCTAAGCCAAGAGCACAATTTTCATTTTTTTTTTTTAACGTTAGCGTCACAGCTTTTCAAAAGTTGCCCCCACGAATTGTGGAGACGAGTAAAGAGTGGTATTAAAGTTCAGCATTAAAGTTTCTAAGGCTACTTTCAAACTTGTCGTAATTCATAGTGTGAGAGAAATTATTATTTTTTTTTTTTGTTCTGCAATACAAAGGACACAACTCGTCCTTAGTACTAGGGCTTTAAAGCCACACAACATTTCGTCCGCTCTGTGCTCAGTTTTGCCCGCCCTTCCCATCCTAGTTACCTTAACCAGGATTAGCACCAAAGTTGCCCGGTGCCCATGCCAATCTGTATGACAATGACTTCATCTTTCAGGTGAGAAGAGTGCATATGCATACACAGAACACACAATTCAAAAGTGCATCTCTTGGAAGATACTCTGTAAATCCTATTTAAAATTAGGAGCTGGAAAGAAGGGCCAATGGTGTGTTCTGGATAAACATTTGCCTCTCCCCATCTCCCACCCCAGCTAAGGGTCTTCCTATACAGAACCTATTTCCAAATACTGGCTTTTACATTTTAACGCGAGTCCCAACGGGCATCACGGACCCCAGAGAACCCAACAAAGGGCGCTTCTGTTTTGAGGACTCCGAGGTCCATTTTCCGCAGCCCCAACCCCCAGCTACATACAGCTTTTAAAGTGACATTCGAAATCTGAAAAAGACAAGATGGTCAAAAAACACAGGAGAAGCGACAGGCTGCAGTCAACTCATTCCAGTTGTGCGATGATCAGCAGAAAATCAAAGCATCGTTTAGATCACGCTGCAGTTTTTTTGTTTTCTTTTTTTTTCACATCTAGGAAACATAAGCCCAGAATCGGGATATTAAAACAAAAGACGCTGCTAATCGGGATCGACCATTTAAGAATATTTTGAGAATATTTCAAAAGTGCAAAGGCTGCAGATGTTCAGGAAAAGATTTATCTATCGTGCTTAGCCCTGCCTTCACTGTGCTTTGTGTGCAATCTGAGCCAGGAAGATTAAGCATCTGGGTATCCTATCCAGTGAGAATCGGTACCTGTTTGTGGGGAAGCATCTCTCCTCTGTTAACCGAACGTTGCAAACGGATCCTTGTGAACCATCTAGAGCAGAGGTGGGCAACTTTGGATCATTTATGGCTCGTGGACTTCACTTCCAGAATTCCTGAGCCAGCCACGCTGAGGGGAAAGGGAGAGGTTTCCAAGCTGAGCTATGGCTGGCTCAGGAATTCTGGGAGTTGAAGTCCACGAGTCATAAAAGAGCCAAGGTTGCCTACCCTTGATCTAGAGCAGTGGTTCTCAACCTGTGGGTCAGGACCCCATTTGGGGTCGAACGACCATTTCACGGGGGTCGCCAAACAATGCAGTCTGCCATTTTTCCCCCCTTTTCCTTAGCTGTGCTACTCCCTTTTATTCTATTGGCTTTGGAAAGCCAATAGAATTAGACTCTCTTGAATAGAGTCTAATTCTATTGGCTTTCAAAAGCCAATAGGAATTGTCCAGGCTGTCTCTGCCCTGCTGAGCCCAAAAGTCCCATTCTGCAAACGGTGCTGCACCAGTTGAGTAGTCCTCGACTTACAACCGGTTGAGTAGTCCTCGACTTACAACTGGTTGGGGGTCGTGGCATTAGAAAGATTGAGAACCACTGATCTAGAGAGAACCCTCCATGACCACCCATGGTAGTTTCCAATTAGAGAGTTTTGTGCTTCCCAAAACGTCTGTACCACATGGTTGGAACTACAGCTGTAAATCTGAGGCATATCAAGCCTGATTTGGTCAAAAGCCTTTGATTAGATTCACACATCCTTTCCAAGACCCAAAAGAAGCAGGCTTGTTGAATTAGCCGTCTTCTCAGAAAGCTAGAGACTCGCATTTCACCCAGATGTTAAAAATAAGTCGGAGCGTTTTCAACATCTCTGCATCTTTCCGTCAAGAGACGTCAACGAGAAAAGAACTGGATTGTTAACAGGCTAATTAAGAAGAAAGCTTAGTTCTAAGCCTATAATAGTTAATGGACGTCTAACCAATCTTGATGTTCTCCAAAAGCTGATTGGGCTAGGCCCGCTTCATCTCATGCTGGAAGTCTAAAATGAGATGTTAAGAAGACTTAAGGAGTTAAGCCAAGAAGCAACAAGGCAAATGGGTGGACTTCCATTTTACGGAGAGGCTTTTACCTGTAAAGGCGTCTGATACAGCCATTTTTCTCTGTCTCCACTCAGGTTCATACAGGCAAAGAGGTCACAAACGGCGGGAAGGCCACTCTCCTGTAAAGAAACGGGATTGATTTCTGCGAGATTAGCAAAATTATGTGGAAATACAAGACTTGAGATTGGTAAACGGCGGGACGCCAACGTTAGCGCGTGAACCGCCTCTCCGGAGAACTCTTACAAGTTACATCCCGGGTCTTCTTCAGACTTGGCAACTGCGAGACCTGTGTGTCAATGCTGCAAATACTGTATATTCTTGCTTTGACAATATGCAAAACTGTCTGGCATTTATTGGGTTAATACTTAGCTTAGACTGAGCGGGGGAAAAAGCCCGGGAAAGAAAGAGGAAGTAAACGTTTGACCTTCTCACTAATTGGATAATGTGACCTGTGACTGCATGAGAAGGGAGGGGTTGAGCAAGGAAAGCTTGATGCCAGCGACAGGAAGTTCAGATTCTGGCATTAACCAGTCCAACATGGTGACCGGCAAAATTTGTAGCTCTGCAAATAAAGACTTTAGGAAACATGCCTGAAAGTTCTTTGAAGTGCTTCATTAGTCGGAACATGTGACACTGTGGACTTCAACTCCCAGAATTCCTCAGCTAGCATGTCTTCCAGTTGCCATGTCTGGAGATCCCTGGGTTATAGATATTAAACCCACAGAAGACTTTCCGTGGGTGAAGTGACCGGGCGAGAATTCTACTTACGTGTGCTTTCTTCCTTAGCAGCCATTTATCTTCTACGAGAGGCTGGCTGGAGATGTCCGCACTCTTTGACGACAAGATCCAGCTGTTTATGTTGAAAGGGAGGTGGAAGGGAGCGAGCAGCTCCAGCAGGGTCCCCTTATGGCTTACTTCGGCGGCGTCCTCTCTAATGGCCTTCTCTTCGCCGCCGTGGGAAGCGTTGACTTCTCGCTTGGCTAGCCAAGAGGACAACGAGGTTTCCAGCAATTCTTTCAGAGGCTCTGCCCCTTCCCGGCCAACGTCCTGCTTCACGGCGGAGCTAGCCCAATCCGCCTCCGCCGGCCGAGAAGGATGGAGCCAGATGTTCCCCACGGGCTGACGTTCCTCGGGTTCCGAGACCTCCCCAATCGGCATGCCGTTCTTATCCTTGCCTTCTTTCCTCAGAAGCCATTTGCACAGGGCTTCCTTTTCACAGTTCTGCTCACACACGCACTCGGAGAGGCTGGAGCACGGCTCGTTGGCTCTGCATAGATCCTCCACGTTGAAAGCGGGCGGCAGAAGCCAGCTGTCGGCGTTCAGCGGCTTCCTCACCTCAAGGTGCTCGCTAAGGCATTTCAGATTGCCCAGGTTTTCTATCTCCACGCCGCTGGCTTGGCCGCCGCAACAGTGATTGCACGAATCGGTTTTAGGCAGCCAATCGTTGGGGTTATATTCTTCCCGGAAAGGCTTAAAAACCCAATTCTGCTTCTCATCGGAGGCGTTCCGATTTTCAGGCTCGGAAGACACCAGAAGCCATTCGGAAAGGTCGGCGTCGTCTTGCTCGAAAAACTCCAGTTCGTCGATCTTCTCGATGGACACGGTGGAAGCGATGGTGGAAGTGGAGCTCTTCCGTCGGCGGAGGTCCACCCTCTCCGGGAGGTCCCGCTGTTGGTTCTGCAAAAGCCAGTTCTCCAAGCTTCTCAGGTTCCCCCAGGCTTTCTCCAAATAACACACTTCTGGAGGCTTTAAATCCTACGGAGGAGACGACACCGCAAATGTGAGGGATTGCAGGCTAACTCTGCCCACGGCCGAGAGTTCGATCCTGACCGGCTCAAAGTTGACCCAGCCTTCTACCCTTCCGAGGTCGGTAAAATGAGGACCCAGGTAGGCAAATAATGCTTCCACATTATGAACCGCTTAGAGAGGGGCTGTAAAGCACTATGAAGCGGTATATACAGTAGAGGCCAAAATTGTGGAAACCTTTTGGGAAAAGTGTACAGTAGAAATGCCACCTTTGGTTAAGTTTCCACCCATTTTTCTTCTAATGTCTTTATAATTGTAGCCTTGTTCACTTCATAATACTATTTTTCATCGATTTCTGGGCAACCAGTCAACTCTTTGCACCATGACTTTAATTTTATTATGTTTTACAAGCTCACTCAATGAAAGAACACCAAAAAACCCAACCAACTTCATAGCGATCACATAACAACACCCTGACCAATGTCCTCCTCTCAGCTTCAATACAGGACATCAATAACTGAATCCTACTGTGATCTGATTGGCTCGTTCGCAAAACAAGATGACACCCAATTGGCTCTCTAAATACTCATGCTCATTGGCTACCATCAGATGAAGGAAAACTACCTGAGATCAACCTAAGCAAGTTGTGCTTCCTTTTTCTGGTTATTTGGCTACAACTTTTCATAGAATACAGTACAGATAATTGAACAAACTATGTTGCATTACATTCTTGATTAAATTATCTTTTCCATTGATTTATAATTTTATGGTACTACTCCAAAAAAAGTGGTGTTATTAGCCATCCTACCTCAAAATTACACTTTTCCCAAAAGGTTTCCACAATGTTGACCACTACTGTAAGTCTAAGCTCTCTTGCTATTTCTTGGGAAAAGAACAGCAAGATTAAGATTATAATTCCCTTCTCACTCTCAATGTTCCAAGAACAGCCTTGTTGGATCCACCAGTTCCACTACTTTTGGAAGACTGACTGACTGACTGACTGACTGACTGACTGACTGACTGACTGATTGATTGGGCAGCCATCTTATCCTCAGAGCTTACAATCCTCACAACAGGAGGAAATCCCCAATATTTGGAGCCATCAGCATTTCTTGGGACATAAATCATTTGGCTATGTAATTTTCTTCTCAACCTCTTTGGTCTATCTTTTCCAATATTATTAGAATATTATCCTTCTCTATACATGTAGACCAGTGGTTCTCAACCTGTGGGTCGGGACCCCATTTGGGGTTGAACGACCATTTCATGGGGGTCGCCAAATAATGCAGTCCGCCATTTTTTTCCCCTTTTTCCTTAGCTGTGCTACTCCCTTTTATTCTATTGGCTTTTGAAAGCCAATAGAATAGACTCTCTTGAATAGAGTCTCCTTCTATTGGCTTTCAAAAGCCAATAGGAATTGTCCAGGCTGTCTCTGCCCTGCTGAGCCCGCCAAAAGTCCCATTCTGCAAACGGTGCTGCACCAGTTGAGTAGTCCTCGACTTACGACCGGTTGGGGGTCGCGGCATTACAAAGGTTGAGAACCACTGATGTAGACAGTAGGTAACAATACCTGATTGGCCTCCCCGGCGTGGGTTTTCAAGAGCCAGTCCTCCTGCTTGTAGCTGGGAACATAAGGGGTACAGCACACGCCATCGGACTTGGTTCCAAGAAGCCAGTCAGAGAGAGGACAACCCAGCATTCCACGGAAAGGTTTGGGCTAATAATCAAGAACAAATTTAGGGAGAGTTTAATCCCGGACAAAATCCACCATGGGAACACACACACACTCTCTCTCTCCCCCAAGGATAGATAAAAGTATCCTGGCGCCCTGTTGAGGAGGAGGAGAATGTCCTGGGTGTTTGTGCCACTGAAAATTTCTGGATTTTACAATTATTTCTTCCTTTACACTTGAATTCTGAACCACCACCAGCCTACTTGGGCACCCACTGTGCATGTTAAGGGCTTAAATGATTTTCCCACAGATCAAATGTAGATTCTCTGGTGGAGATCAATTAATCTCTCTTCCTGGGACGTGCTGCATTTTTTTTTAATTTATTGATTTATAGCCCACCTTTTTTTTTTCACAAGTTAACTCATATAACATATCCCCCTTCTATTTCCCCCAAAACAATCACCATGGGAGATGCGTTGGGGTCAAGTCAACCAGCTGGCTTTCATAGTTAAGGCAGGACTTGAACTCATGATTTATCAAGAGCCATGATAGTAGCGCAGTGATTAGAATGCCGTATTACGGGCTAATTCTGCCGACTGCCGGCAGTTCGATTCGGACCAGCTCGAGGTCAACTCAGCCTTGCAGCAAAATGAGGACCCCCAAGTTGTAAGCCGCTTAGAGAGAGCTGTAAAGCACTGTAAAGCGGTATATAAGTCTTAAATGGTATTACTAAGTGCTATTTTCTAGCCTGGGGCCTTATCCACTAGGCCAGAGGTAGGCAACCTTGGCTCTTTTATGACTCGTGGACTTCCAACTCCCAAAATTCCTGAGCCAGCCACGCTGAGGGGAAAGGGAGAGGTTTCCAAGCTGAGCCATGCTGGCTCAGGAATTCTGGGAGTTGAAGTCCACGAGTCATGAAGGGACCATAGTTCCCCCATGCTGGCTCAGGAATTCTGGGAGTTGAAGTCCACGAGTCATGAAGGGACCATAGTTCCCCCATGCTGGCTCAGGGATTCTGGGAGTTGAAGTCCACGAGTCATGAAGGGACCATAGTTCCCCCATGCTGGCTCAGGAATTCTGGGAGTTGAAGTCCACGAGTCATGAAGGGACCATAGTTCCCCCATGCTGGCTCAGGGATTCTGGGAGTTGAAGTCCACAAGTCATGAAGGGACCATAGTTCCCCCATGCTGGCTCAGGGATTCTGGGAGTTGAAGTCCACGAGTCATGAAGGGACCATAGTTCCCCCATGCTGGCTCAGGAATTCTGGGAGTTGAAGTCCACAAGTCATCAAAGAGCCAAGGTGGCCTACACCTGCACTAGACCAAACTGGCATTCCTAGCTAATAGCAAGAGAAGACTAAGTTTAAAAACTCCGCTGCTGCCTTCAAATTTCAGTCTCTCTAAACCAATCTGTAATTCACCTTTTCCAAACTAGCCATCACGGGACAGTTCTGCACAGAGATCCAAGGGGCGTAATCCTCTTTATCGGAAGTTTGCTATTAAAAAAAGAAAGAAACCAGAGATAATAAGTTTCCACCCATTTTTCTTCTAATTTCTTTATAACTGTAGCCTTGTTCATTTAATAATACTGTTTTACATCGCTTTCTGGGCAACCAGTCAACTCTTTGCACCGTTTAATTTTATTACATTTTACAAGCTCACTAAATGAAAGAACACCAAAAAAACCCCCAACCAACGATAGCGATCACACAATGTCCTCCTCTCAGCTTCAATACAGGACATCAATAACTGACTCCTACTGTGATCTGATTGGCTCACTGAAAAAACAAGATGACACCCGATTGGCTCTGTAAACGCTCATGCTCATTGGCTACAATCAGATGAAGGAAAGCTACCTGAGATCAACCTAATCGAGTTGTGCTTCCTTTTTCTGGTTATTTGGCTATAACGTTTCATAGAATACAGTACAGATAATTGAACAAACTTTGTTGCATTACGTTCTTGATTAAATTATCTTTCCATTGATATATAATTTTATGGTACTACTCCAAAAAAGAGTGGTATTAGTCATCAAACCTCAAAAATACACTTTTCCCAAAAGCTTTCCACAATTTTGGCCACTACTGTACATTAGAACACAGCTCTTTTTAACTCACCATTGTTCTAATGGAGCCAAAAGAGGTGATTGCCTGACGAAGAAATGCCACGTCAGCCTCAAAATTCAGGATGGATGTTTCTTCAGGCTGAAGAGTCAAACTGCCAAGACTTAGGGGAGAAGATAAAAGTTAAGAATTCAGAAACAAACAAAGGTGACGAGTCGTTTTTTTTTTTTTTTCAAACAAAACAAAAAGTCGTCTCATTTTTATGCACAAAATACATGTATCTTCTGAAGGGATGTTAAATCTTCAAATGCCCAGTCCTGTTTCCACCCACAGAGGTGGCAAGATTTCCAAAGTTAATAATAATAATAAAGGTGGAAGGGACCTTGGGAGTCATTTAGTCCAACCCCCTGTTCAGGCAGGAAACGCTATACCATTTCAGACAAATGGCTGTCCAGTCTCTTCTTAAAAACTTCCAGTGTTGGAGCAGTCACCGCTTCTGGAGGCAGGTAGTTCCACTGGTTAATTGTTCTAACTGTCAGGAAGTTTCTCCTTAGTTCTAAGTTGCTTCTCTCCTTGGTTAGTTTCCACCCATTGCTTCTTGTCCTGCCTTCAGGCGCTTTGGAGAATAGCTTGACTCCCTCTTCTTTGGGGCAGCCCTTCAGATATTAGAAGACTGCTATCATGTCCCCCCTCGTCCTTCTCTTCATTAAACTAGACATACCCAATTCCAGCAGCCGTTCCTTATATGCTTTAGCCTCCAGTCCCATAATCATCTTTTTTGCTCTTCTCTGCATTCTTTCTACGATCTCAACATCTTTTTTACATTGTGGTGACCAAAACTGGATGCCATATTCCAAGTGTGGCCTTACCAAGGCATTGAAGAGTGGTATTAATACTTCACGTGATCTTGATTCTATCCCTCTGTTAATGCAGCCCAGCACTGTGTTGGCCTTTTTGGCAGCTGCAGCACACAGCTGGCTCATATTTAAGTGATTGTCCACTAGGACTCTGAGGTCCCTCTCACAGTTACTGCTATTGAGCAAGGTACCCCCTATACTATACCTGTGCATTTGGAACTTTAACTTTGAAGGTGATGTCACACAGCCCACAATGACGTGGGAAACGACCAAGATAAACAAACAGCCGCGCGGGTCATTCAAAATCTGTTGAAGAGGACTCACCTCTCAAAGCACGCCGAAATCTGATTTGTAAGGTCACCGCCGCTTTGAGGCTGCTCCAGCTGGCGGATGAGGCAGCTGAATTGTCCCAACAACTGGAAGTTAAAAAAAAAAAAAGAGGTGACCTCACTAGGAACAGGATAAGCCAGCGTCACCAAGGTACAGATACGAGGCAGTGGCTTGGTGCCCCAAACACACAGTGAGTGCAAAGTCAAGGCAAAGTTTCTGTAATTCTGGATGCAGGAAAAGGATCAGAAGACCCATCAGCCCTTACCCAACAGAGCTGCTGTGCTTGTTGCTGTAAAGTCTCTTGCTTCAGCTGCTGGATGAGGTCAACCTGTTCCAACAACCAAACTTCGCGGCTTCGCAGACTTTCCAGGTGGCGACTGATGCAGCTGTGGACTTGAGCTTTCACCTGCAAGAGAAGCCACCTTCTGTTATAATTCTCTTCCTAAAAAGTTTTTTTTTTCTCTTCCAAAAGTGACTGGATTTTCTAGGAATTGACCTGACCCGAAGAAGCTTCCTGAATGAAAAGCAAAATGTTTTCAAAGAAAAAAACCAAACAAAATAAGAAAGTCCATTTGCCTTTTGGAAAAGCACTTTTGGGGCGAGAACTGGATGACTGGGAACCTCCACAGACATCGCCATAATTCTTATCCAAGTCTTTCGTCCCTCCTGTTCCTATCCCCACATTTTGCAATGCAGGCAGGGCTGAGTTCCCAACCAGTGGAAGGATGAAGTCCCAAGGGACAAGAGTCTTCCTAGCAACGAAGATCCAACGGAGCTATTTCGCTGGAAAGATGGGTCAATGGCTTGGAAAGGGACAAGTGCTGCTTTACGCTGATAGGGACTTAAGCAAGACTTTAAAGGAATTCAAGATTTCTTTGTCCAGAGTTCATCATAGTTTTCCACAAACCTTTGTTGACAGATTGTCAGAGGTGGGTGCAGGACCTTGAGCGCCAAGGGAAACTGGCAATTCCACATCCATTAAATTTCAGCCTTTGAAAGAAAACCTAAATCTCCAGAGCAGCATTTTTCAACCTCAACAATTTTAAGATGGGTGGACTTCGACCTCCACAATTCTGAGAGTTGAAGTCCACCCATCTTAAAATAATAATGATAATAGTAAAGTTGGAAGGGACCTTGGAGGTCATCTAGTCCAACCTCCTGCTCAGGCAGGAAACCCTACACCATTTTGGACAAATGGCTGTCCAGTCTCTTCTTAAAAACTTCCAATGTTGGAGCATTCACAGCTTCTGGAGACAGGTTGTTCCATTGGTTAATTGTTCTAACTGTCAGGAAATTTCTCCTTAGTTCTAGGTTGCTTCTCTCCTTGATTACTTTCCACCCGTTGCTTCTTGTCCTGCCTTCCGGTGCTTTGGAAAATAGCTTAATTCCCTCTTCTCTGGGGCAGCCCCTGAGATATTGGAATACTGCTGTCATGTCCCCCCTCGTCCTTCTCTTCGTTAAACTAGACATACCCAATTCCAGCAACCGTTCCTTATATGTTTTAGCCTCCAGCTCCCTAATCATCTTTGTTGCTCTTCTCTGTACTCTTTCTAGAGTCTCAACATCTTTTTTGGATCGTGGTGACTGAAACTGGATGCAGTATTCCAAGTGTGGCCTTACCAAGGCATTGTAGAGTGGTATTAATACTTCATATGATCTTGATTCTATCCCTCTGTTAATGCAGCCTAGCACTGTGTTGGCCTTTTTGGCAGCTGCAGCACACGGCTGGCTCCTGTTTAGGTGATTAGGTGATATAAGTTATCGAGGCTGAGAGAACACTGCTCTGGAGATATATCACATTTATTCCTTGTGCAAGAATTTACCCAATAAGAGCAGGTATATTTTAAAAATGACCTCATATCTAAAGGGAAAGACCATCTTGATGACCGGTTAGATGGCTGGAGTTCTAATCTGCAGCTCCCAAGAAAACTAGTATCTAGGTTCATCCATACTGTCCCTAAAAGCTGAGATCAACGCCATTCTGTATCTTTACAACGCTGATGATGATTCAGTCCATCCAAGCACGGTCAAAGTTAGACACATACACACACACACACCAGTTCCCACAAACACTCTTGTTTTTCCAGGCTAGCTTTAAGAAGCTGCATAAAACCTGAAGCTTAAAGAAAATCTTCGCTACCAGAACGATTTGTTGATAAATACCAGTACTCAAATATGGAGGTTTGATGACACAGATGCGGCATCATGGACACCAGCTTGGCACAGGAAAAAAAAAGCCAGAGTTAGATTTAAAAATCTGATTTAAACTCTCAACTTATTGGGTCAAAAAGGCTTTAGAGATTCGGACTGATTTGACAATTAACTGAGTATGTGAAATTAGTAAGATGATCATTTGTGTAATGATATGTTTGTCTTAGACATGATAACTATTTTGGTTGAGATTTAAATTTTATTTAACGGGCTGAAATGTTTCTTTATTTTTTTATTCTGTTTATATAGAAAAGTACTTTGTAATAGAAGAAGAACTAGAGAGATTTACAATAAGAGAAGAAAGGGTATTAACCAATGATCTATTAAATTAAGAAATGGCGTATATGTGAAAATACTAGAATGTTATTTTTGGAATACTATGTATGTTGCAGAAGGGATACCTGAAGTCTAATTAATATGTTTACTTAAGATGGATGTGAATGTGTTAATCGAAATTAGTGAAGCTTAAAGGAGAAGGAGGATCATTTGGACTGATTGAATTTTATGAAGAAATAGATTAAACTAAATTCCTTATGTCATGTGAGGGAAATAAGAGAGGGAAATTTTTTAATGTACTAACTTCAGTTATATAGGTATGACTTTGTTTCTGGATGACTGATTTCCCCTTCACCACGGTGTTTTCCTAAGCACTCTGGTGTAAAAATTTTTAAAAAAAAACAATAAAATTTGTTTGAAAAAAAGAAAATCTTCGCTAAGCTACAGCACACAAGTTCTGCAGCCGGGGCTTTTCAATCAAGGATTTCACCCCTTATTAGAACCACAAGGCAGAAGGCAGAACCACATTGCAAAAATACCTCTTTCCAGTTGTCTTTGACTTGCTGTTCGGCCTTGACAATTTCAGCAATGGCAACTTCCAGGTCTTTTTTGGCCTGCAGGCACATGTCCACATATTCTTTGTTGACAGGGCTTCCGTTTCTCTCTTGGAAGGGGATCATCCTAGACAATTCTGGGAGAAAAAAGAAATCACTTCAGGCCAGTGCTGGAAATGAGCAGTTTCGGGTTTTTTCAAAGATGGTTTGCCAATTTGGCACCCTCAAATTCCACAAATGTCTTCTTCGCTGGTGGTTTTCTCCCAATCTTTTCTTTAATAAAAAAAAGTCAACTGGCAAAAGACTCCCAGCGTTGCTCATTCCAAGCGTGAAATTTATTCGTCGCATTTATTTATTGCAGTGGTTCTCAACCTTTTTAATGCTGCGACCCCCAACCGGTCGTAAATCGAGGACTACTCAACTGGGGCAGCACCCTTTGCAGACTGGGACTTTTGGCGGGCTCAGCAGGGCAGAGACAGCCTGGACAATTCCTATTGGCTTTGGGAAGCCAATAGAATTAGACTCTATTCAAGAGAGTCTATTCTATTGGCTTTCAAAAGCCAATAGAATAAAAGGGAGTAGCACAGCTAAAGAAAAGGGGGAAAAAATGGCAGACTGTGTTGTTTGGCGACCCCCGTGAAATGGTTGTTCGACCCCAAATGGGGTCCGGACCCACAGGTTGAGAACCACTGATTTATTGGTTCAACTTAATTTGCCGCCCATCTCTCCACAGGGCGACTCCAGGAGGGCTTACGGCAATAAAAACGGAGAAATAAAAACCAAGCAGCAAAGTAGTAGAACAACAGAACAAACCACTCCAAAGAAAATGACGAGAACACCGCAATAGGAGGATAAATAAACGCCGAATGTTATGATCCCAGATTTCCAAAGCAGCTCTTTGGGATAAAAAAAGTTCTTTTCCCTAGTCCAGTGGTTCTCAACCTGTGGGTCGGGACCCCATTTGAGGTCGAACGACCATTTCACGGGGGTCGCCAAACAAGGCTGTCTGCCATTTTTTCCCCCTTTTCTTTGGCCATGCCCCTGGCACCCAGTGATGTATAAGTGGTTGGGGGTCACCACAACATGGGGAACTGTATTATGGGGTCGCGGCATTAGAAAGGTTGAGAACCACTGCCCTAGTCCCACCGGTGACTTCTCCTTAACCGCGAGTTGTGGACTCGCACTTTTAGCATGCATGGCGTGGAGCCGTGTTGTGACAGCTTTGTGACTTCCCCCCCCCCTCCCAACTCTCACACTGACACCGTCTCCAACACCTGGTTCATGTTTTAAGGGTTGGCAGCAATCAAGGGAAGCATTCAGTTACCTGCAGACTTTGCACTAAGCCAGGGGTAGGCAACCTTGGCTCTTGGATGCCTCGTGGACTTCCAATACCCAGAATTCCTGAACCAGCCATGCTGACTCAGGAACTCTGGGAGTTGAAGTCCACGAGGCATCCAAGAGCCAAGGTTGCCTACCCCTGGCTTAGTGCAAAGACAGAACTCTCCACGTGGATCTTAACTGACATAGCAATTTTGGGGATTTATTTTTGGGCTTGTTTATTCAAGTTTCTGGCTCTGCGTTCCCACAGGTGTTAAATTAACCTTTCCTACAGTAGCTTCTGGATTGGAGCCCAAGGTTCTGAAACATCTAATTCACAGAACTGTGCAATTTTACAGGGTTGAGATGAGATGGTTGAAAGTTTTCCCTCTCCGTAATTAAGGCATCCCACACCCAAAAGAAGCATTTAGAACAGGATCCCATCCGTTTTCGGATTATACACGTTTTTCAGTAGTTCAACTGCTGCCTCTGGATTATCGTTCCTAAAAAGCAGAGTGTATGAGAGCAGAAAAATCCACCAGAAATGAACTAGGGAATAGATCCAGATATCCAGACCCCGATCTAAAACTATAACATTTTCTGCCACTCTGACAAAGCCAAACTTGAAAGTAAAATGACCCAGACCAGAATCTATTTAACTGAAGGGTTAACCTGGAATCAAAGTACCCAGCCCAAATCAATAAAATCCAATTAGCACACAAATAAATCCTCGGCAATTTGAGTGTCAAAGAGCAAAGCACACAGCAACAGAACAAACAAATAGAAGGATGTCAAAATAAACTTACTTCCCAGCAAGCCGGATAAAAACAACAACAGTGTAATAAGTTTTAAGAAGGCTTCTCTGCAGAGAATGAGATTCATATCCTTTGGTTTTTAATGGGGCTATATAGCGTTGCCACTGAATTAAATTAATGAATGCAAACCCCGTTCCGTACTAGCCCTGATGATGTTACCTAGTTTAGTAATGAAACGTCTGCAAGCTTAGGGAACACCAAGGACCCACAAAAGTTCCCAATTGCTCCTTCAACAGTACTCAGCGCAGAATTTAGGCGCTGCTTTGACTCCCATGCTCTCCGTGATCAATTCACGATCACACAAGAGCGTCCACTAACTTCCCCCACCCCCAGATAACTGGAAATACCTCCTTGAGTCAAATTCTGCTGTCTGCAGGAGGCTTGCAAAAAAAAAACAACCCATCTTACAGACTCATCTGTTCCCTTCAAAAGCTTCACAATGAAAAGGAGGTTTTGGGTTAATCTATCTCGACCAGGACAAAGCAGGCAGCTAGCAAAGAGGCCACTTCTGCCAGCGCCAGCCTCAATTTCTGCTCAGGGTGTTACTCCCCCCCCCCCTTTACTCCTTGGCTGCCGAGTTGCTTTCCCTTCCCTCTCTCTCTCTTTCCTGGTTCATGCATACCTCAATTCCTGTTTTCAGAGGAGCAGAGAAAGTTCCAGCTGTGGAGACACAACCAGCCGGCCCGCCTTCTGCAACCCAGGATAATTAGCAGCAGCCCAGCCTGCTTTAAACCTGCTTGCCAGGGCACTTTTCAGGCCCGCCCAGACTTGGCCTCGCCCTCCCTTCAAGCCCACGTGGGCAAGCCGCCACAGCTGGAACGCGGCCTTGCACGTCCGCCTTGCACCGGCTGTGGAGAGGAGGAGAGAGGAGGAAAGGGTGAAAACTGCCCAGCAACTGTCCAGAAAGAAAAGACGGGTCAGTCAGGAAGGAAACAGATGCAAAGTGGAAGCGTTGCAAACAGACCGTGAGGGATGTCTCCTTTGTAAAATAAATAAATAAATAAATAAATAAATAAATCAAGCTATGGCTTGCACCTTTGTGTGGTATTGAGACCACCTGTGGGAAGCGACCTTGGGGGGGGGGGATCATCTAGCCCAACCCCCTGCTCAGGCAGGAAACCCTACACCATTCCGGACCGATGGCTGTCCAGTCTCTTCTTAAGAACCTCCAGTGTTGGAGCATTCACCGCTTCTGGAGGCAGGTTGTTAATAATAAAAAAAAGTCGGAAGGGACCTTGGAGGTCATCTAGTCCAACCCCCTGCTCAGGCAGGAAACCCTAGACCATTCCAGACAAAATGGCTGTCAAATCTCTTCTTAAAAACCTCCAGCTTTGGAGCACCCACAACTTCTGAAGATAAACTGTTCCACTGGTTAATTATTGTTCTATTATTATTAATAATATCATCTAGCCTTATCTTTCTTAAGATAAACTGTTCCACTGGTTAATTGTTAATTGTTCTATTATATTATTATTATTATTATTATTATTATTATTATTATTATTATTATTATTACCATCATCAAGCCTTATCTTTCTTAAGATAAACTGTTCCACTGGTTAATTGTGCTATTATATTATTATTATTATTATTATTATTATTATTATTACCATTATCAAGCCTTATCTTTCTTAAGATAAACTGTTCCACTGGTTAATTGTTCTATTATTATTATTGTTGTTGTTGTTGTTGTTGTTGTTATTAATTATTATTATTATTATCATCATCAAGCCTTATCTTTCTTAAGATAAACTGTTCCACTGGTTAATTGTTCTATTATTGTTGTTGTTGTTTTGTTGTTATTGTTAATTATTAATTATTATTAATAATATCATCATCTAGCCTTATCTTCCTTAAGATAAACTGTTCCACTGGTTAATTGTTAATTGTTCTATTATATTATTATCGATCATCGCACAGTCAGCCAGATGTTCAGACTGGATTTGGCATTTTGTCTACCTATCGAGTCCTTACCCAGGACCTGGGATAGGCAGATGTGGATGTTTGATGGTATTACAGATATCGTCGCAGGATGGAAGCAATTCCTATAAGGCCGCCTTTTGCAATTGACTAATAGAGAATTTGTCAATGCCAATGGTGTTCAAGTGGTGCTCCAGTTGTTTTGGGATTGCACCCAAGGAGCCTATGACTATTGGTACTACCCTTGCTTGCTTTTGCCACAGTCTTTCTATTTCTATTTGTAGGTCTTTGTATTTTGTTATCTTCTCCAGTTCTTTCTCTTCTATTCTGCTATCTCCAGGCACTGCCACGTCCACTATCCAGACTTTTTTGTCTTTCTTATCGCTGGGGTGTTATGTTGCAGGTGCTTGTCTGTTTGAATTCTGAAGTCCCAGAGCAGTTTAATTTTATTTTCTATGACTTTCTCTATTTTATGATCCCACCAGTTTTTGCTTACAGGCAAATGATATTTTTTGCAGATCTTCCAATGCACCATTGTTGATACTTTGTCATGCCGCTGCTTGTAATCAGTCTGTGCAATCTTCTTGCAACAGCTTACCAAGTGGTCCACTGTTTCTTCAGCTTCTTTGCATAGGCGGCACTTACTGTCTGTTGCTGTCTTCTCAATTTTGACTTTGTATGCATTTGTCTTAAGGCTTGGTCTTGTGCAGCCAGAATTAGTCCCTCGGTCTCTTTCTTCAATTTTCCTGCTCTTAGCATTGCCAGGTTTTATTGTTATCTGCTTTCCCAGCTATTTTTTTCATGTATTGGCCATGTAGTGCTTTGTCTTCCCATGCCTCTATTCTGTTCTTCATTTGGTCTTTCTTGTAGGCCAGTTTGGTCTCTCCAGTAGTTAGTAAGCCTTCCTGATATACTAATTTCAGTGCATCTTCATCATTGTTCTTCAGATATTCTCCAAAGCCATTTTTTCTTCTTCAACCATCTGATGTACTTGTAGCATTCCACGCCCACCTATTTGCCTTGGTAGATAAAGTCTATCAATGTCACTGCGTGGATAAAGGGCATGATTCATTGTCATTATTTTTCTGGTCTGCCTATCCATTGCTTTTAGTTCTGCTTGAGTCCAGTCCACTATTCCAGCTGTGTACCTAATGACTGGGATTGCCCAGGTGTTGATTGCCTTTATGGTATTTCCTCCATTGAGTTTGGATTTTAAGATCTTCTTCACTCTCTTGATGTATTGACTTCAGTGTGCTTGATGTTGTCAGCTTGAAGGATACCCAAGTATTTGTAGTATTCTTCCTCATCCAGACTCTTAATTTATTTTCGTGGGGCATCTTGATTCCTTCAGTTTTCATATTTTTCCTTGTTTGATAGTAAGTGTGGCACATTTGTCCATCCATTACAATATCTTGGCTATATATACGGACAGTGTTGAGCAATTCTATTTCAGATGATGTTTTTCCATACAGCTTCAGGGAGGTGGATAAGATGTTTTTGATGTTTGATAGCCATGTCCTGAGTTATTCAGTATTGTTGACAGAGGAAACAGTGCAATAACAAATAGTAATGGTGATAATGAATCTCCTTGAAATATTCATATTAACCTCTCCCAACCATTGATCTGCAACTGTGTCTTCCATTGTGCCATCGATCTTTGCACAAATTTTCTGATGTTTCTACTGACTCCTGTTATTTCTAGGCACTCCAATCATGTGGCAGAGAGTCAAATGCCTTTTTGTAGTCAATCCATGCAACATTCAGGTTGGTCTTCCTTCTCTTGCAGTTTTCCAAGATCATTTTGTCTATTAGGAGTTGATCTTTTGTTCCTCTGCAGGTGGAAAGAGATTGTTTTCAACTAGATACATCAGCTACACACCAGTTAGTAATTTGAAAGTTGTTGGTAAGCAGGTAATTGGCCTGTAGTACCTGGTGTTGCCCCTTTTGCTGGATTTTTCATTATTAGGTAGGTTTTCCCAGTTGTTAGCCACTTTTCAATTTCTCCTCCTTGTAGTACATTGTTGAACTGTTGGCAATGAGTGGGTGTATAACAGTTAGATGTTTCAACCAAAACCCATGCAGTTCATCTTCACCTGGTGCTGACCAATTTTTGATTTTCTTTGCTCTTTTTTCTACCGTTGTTATTACTAGTTCTTTCATTTCAACTTCTGTTATCGATCCTTGTTGTATTTCTTTGATCCCATAAATGTGGTCATGCTCGGCAACTGGCTGCCTGTACTTCATGATTTTCATAGTTGTTGCTTTATTATTTCCAGTGTCCCAGGCTCAGCGTGATGTGATCCTTGCTGATCTTATCTAGCGGTGCACCTTCCGGTATTCATAACTGCAACATTAGTTAACTTAGGCAAAGCATCAATGGTGCTAGCATTTGCAGGTATGACGTTATTCTTTGTTTCAATTCTTTTATTTCTTTAGTTAGAGGGTTTTGTTATTCCTGAGGTAGAGGTGCAAATGAGAACAGTTGTATATCTCTGCTAGATTCCTTCACTGCCAACTCCCCCTGGTTTGCCTCTACATTCTGAATTACTTCTGGTAAGGCTTTGATTTCTTTGCTCTGGGTAAACCTTTGTTATTATTATTACCATCATCAAGCCTTATCTTTCTTAAGATAAACTGTTCCACTGGTTAATTGTGCTATTATATTATTATTATTATTATTATTATTATTATTATTATTATTATTATTATTATTATTACCATTATCAAGCCTTATCTTTCTTAAGATAAACTGTTCCACTAGTTAATTGTTCTATTATTGTTGTTGTTGTTGTTGTTGTTGTTATTAATTATTATTATTATTATCATCATCAAGCCTTATCTTTCTTAAGATAAACTGTTCCACTGGTTAATTGTTCTATTATTGTTGTTGTTTTGTTGTTGTTGTTAATTATTAATTATTATTATTATTATCATCATCAAGCCTTATCTTTCTTAAGATAAACTGTTCCACTGGTTAATTGTTCTATTATTATTATTATCATCATAATAATCATCGAGCCTTATCTTTCTTACTCTCCCCTTCTTATAGCATTATTATTACTAGTAGTCTTCAACTTACAACAGTTCCTTTACTGAGCATTCAAAGTTACAACAGGGCTGAAAAAATAGTGATTTACGACCGTTTTCGCAGTTACGACCTTGGTGATCAAAATGTGGATGCTCGGCAACTGGCGTGTACTTATGACAGTTGCCCGTGTCCCAGGCTCACGTGATTCCCCTTTCTGCGACCTTCCGACAAACCAAGTTAACAGGAAAGCCAAGGTTCATTTAATGACGTATCAGCTGCAACTAGTTGCAGCTGATACGTCATTAAACATTAAACATTTAAACAACTAGTTAAAGGTCGTAAAATGGGACAAAACTCAGTTAGCTCACTTAACAGCAGAGTTTTGAGGGCTCCATTGCGGTCATAAGTCAAGGACTGCCCGTGTTACGACTGACCATTACTCTGTCGCTTTTCATGTAAGATGGAGAGCTTCTGCGCCGGAGGCAAATTCCTTGTGGAATCAAGCCATCACGCTTGATCAAATCAAGTGAATTCAATTCACCTTTCCTTCCACAAACGGGTTTTGGCACAATCTCGGGCGGGGTTCAAATGAGATCTGCTTTTCCAAGCAGACCAGACTTTAACAACGCCACACTAAAACACGCCCTGTGCGTGGCAGAAATCGCCCCCCAAGGCTTCCAGGCCAAGGGGAACTGTGTGCCTTGCACCTTGACCGCCGAGCCCCCTCCTCTCCGCCAAGACAACGGGGTTGTGAGAAAGAGGAAGACCTGGTGGAAGAGTCTCCGAACAGGTAATACCAGCTAGAGCAGCATTTCCACAACCTACGTGGGCCACCAAAGGAGTTGAATTTCAGCTTGCAAAATCCAGAATCCGACGTGGCCCAAGATCGCAAGATCGTTTCACGTGTGTTAAGGAAACAGGTGTAGGTGGTCTACCTGGCTTAAGTGTCAATTCCCCCCCCCAAAAAAAATAATAATTCTCCTACCTGGCTTAAGTGTCAATTCCCCTCCCCCCCCCAAAAAAAATAATTCTCCTACCTGGCTTAAGTGTCAATTCCCCCCCAAAAATAATAATTCTCATAGTTTCTACTGCGTCCCATCTTCTGGACAAGAAACATACACAGTTCTTTTTTTCACTTTTGTTTTGGGTTCCAGAAACCCCAGCAAAATAAACGTGGAAGCCTGATCCAAGTTCACCTCAATAAATTCCATTTCTGAGTAGAGACCTCAATCAATCAATCAATCAATCAGAATAGACCTGGAAGGGTTCTTGGAGGTCTTCTAGTCCAAGCAAGTGACCCTATCCCATTTCAGACAGGTGGCTGTCCAGCCTTTTCTTAAAAACCTGCATTGATGGAGCACCCACAACTTCTGGTGGCAAGCTGTTCCACTGGTGAATTGTCCTCACTGTTAGGAAGTTCCTCCTTAATTCCAGGTTGCTTCTCTCCTTGATCCGTTTCCATCCGTTGTTTCTTGTCCTGCCCTCTGGGGCTTTGGAAAATAGATTGACCCCCTCTTCTTTGTGGCAGCCCCAAAGTCTGTGGAGCTGTTGAGATCCAGGCCCGAGTCTTTGGCTACTACACAGGACAATTTTCTGTTTTTAATGCCATAGTTTCTTTACCAGGAGAAAAATGTTCCTCTCTCCCTCAAGATCAAGAACTGGGAAGCTGAACAAGGTGATTTTGAGCGCATCTGAGTGAAGGAAGAATAACTTCCTGTGGTTAATCAGATGCACGATGGGTCATTTGTTAAAAAAAAAAAAAAAAGAATTAAACCAAGTAAGGTCTTGTGTCCTACAAAGTGCAGGATTGGTCAAAATCTTCTATTCCCTGAAGTATTTGGGGGCTATAAGTTGCAAGCCGTTTACACGTCAATTTCTTTTTTTTTTTTCATTTGGGCCTTTGGCGAGGGAACCTGACGGTGTGCTTTATTGCGCTTGTCATCTTTCATTTTTTTTATTGGTTTCATTGTAATTTAATTGTGAGCCACCCAGAGTCATTCCGAATCAGGCAGCAAATATGCTTAATATATTATTGTCCTTTGTTCACAACGATATGCAGCCGTAGGTGCCAGTTCTAATATTGTTACCGAGTAATCTACAATTAGATTCACAGCCTAAGACTGGCAAAAACTTAATAATTAAAGTTCTTAGGACCTTAAGGATTCTTAAGATAAGTGTCTAAAGATAAAGGCAATTCCAACCAAGATTTTTTGTGTGTTTTTTGTAAAATTGGTACAATCAGGTCCAACAAACTCAAAATTTCCAATTATGAAAGGAGCCCTTTAGGTATTGCTCCAGGGATCCAACTGGTGATGTAAAAAAAAAAACAGATTTTTCTTTTTCACAAGAACTCAAGATCGATCTGCAAATCCCAGTATTTGTGTTTTTTTTAAAGTTTAATTAGATTAAATTAGTTAATAATTTAATCACTGATTTAACACAACTGCAAATAACTTTTTTTTAAAAAACGTACAAAATACTGGGATTTGCAGATCCAACCTGAACATTTATGGAACTATTATTATTATCTGCTCTCTCCTAAGCTTCCCAAGTCCACCAGCCTTGTGGTGAAGATGCTGGCCTGGCAATTTTTCTTTCTTCCTCCAGATGCAGGGCTAATTCTGGCTGTTTTGTTTTGCCTGTGGAGGGCCAGGCCATGCCCCATCTCAAAACCACAAGATGCTGCAACTCACCCTGCTGTAAGTTTCATTGCACCATAAATATCTTTTGCTTAATCCAAAAGCCAAAAAGCATAAAGGGATTGATGCTTGTTCCACATTCGCTTGGTAAACAATCGTGCTTTGCTAAAATGGCCTGTTCTTCTTAAATCTAGCCATCTGATGCCTTTTCTTAAGGAAACCTCATTCATTTTAAGTGGAGTATCCATGCCCGGGCAGTCATCAAAGTGAGGAGCCCTTGTGCATATTTATTGCTTCTATTTTTTTCAGCCTGAAAATCTCGTTCACAACTGCTTTCTGGAAGAAAAAAAAAACTTTGCATGCATGAACTCTAGAAGTGTCTCATTTCTTCCACTTCCTTCTGCTTCTTTCCAATAAATTTCATCTGAAGTCCAGATGTATACCTAGGCAAATGAGAGGCCTGCTCACTTTTTCGACACTCCTGGACAAATAGGGCAGTCCTCAACTTACAATAGTGACGGTTTCAAGTTGCAAAAGCATTGAAAAATGTGACTTGTGGCCCTTTTTCACACTTACGGCCATAGTCACGAGATCAAACTTCAGACCCTTGGCAACCGTTCTCATATTTTTGACAATGACAGTGTCCCGGGGTCAGGCGATCACCTTTTGCGACCAACGTGGTTGTTAAAGTGAATCTGGCTTCCCTGATTCACTTCTTCTGAGCGGCAAACACAATGGGCAAGCCAAATTCACTTAACAACTTTACAATCACTTAAATAGGAGCCAGCCATGTGCTGCAGCTGCCAAAAAAGCCAACTCAGTGCTAGGCTGCATTCACAGAGGGATAGAATCAAGATCACGTGAAGTGTTAATACCACTTTACAATGCCTGGGTAAGGCCATACTTGGAATACTGCATCCAGTTTTGGTCACCACGATGTAAAAAAGATGTTGAGACTCTAGAAAGATACAGGGAAGAGCAACAAAGATGATCGGGACTGGAGGCTAAAGCATATAAGCAACGGCTGCTGGAATTGGGTATGTCTAGTTTAATGAAGAGAAGGACGAGGGGGGACATGATTGCAGTGTTCCAATATCTCAGGGGCTGCCCCAAAGAAGAGGGAGTCAAGCTATTTTCCAAAGCGCCCGAAGGCAGGACAAGAAGCGACGCGTGGAAACTAAGCAAGGAGAAAAGCAACCTAGAACTAAGGAGAAACTTCTTGACAGTGAGAACAATTAATCAGTGGAGCAACCTGCCTCCAGAAGCGGTGAATGCTCCAACACTGGAAGTTTTTCAGAAGAGAATGGATAGCCATTTGTCCAAAATGGTATAGGGCAGGGGTAGGCAACCTTGGCTCTTTTATGACTCGTGGACTTCAACTCCCAGAATTCCTCAGCCAGCCCTGGCTCAGCTTGAAAACCTCCCCCTTTCCCCTCAGCATGGCTGGCTCAGAAATTCTGGGAGTTGAAGTCCACCAGTCATAAAAGAGCCAAGGTGGCCTACCCCTGGTATAGGGTTTCCTGCCTGAGCAGGGGGTTGGACTAGATGACCTCCAAGGTCCCTTCCAACTTTATTTATTTATTATTATTATTAATAATAATAATAATAATAACCCTGTTACTAATTTAACTGCAGTGATTCACTCAGCATTTGCTGTTCGCACATAGGTCAATACAAAACACATCATTCTGCATAGCTGTAGAATTGATGCTTCACAAGAGTCATTTAACAGTTTTTTCCATCCTGACGCCTACCAATTTTATATTTGGAATTTGACCACCCCGAATGAGGACGGTGAGGGATCAGATTAAGACCTTCCTAAAGCTTACTCATAAAAAGTGCAACTAAAGGCCCTATAAGAAACTTCTGTTAGTTGTCCTGCAGGTAGCAAAATGGCTTCGTTTGAAAAAAAAAACAAAAAACCTCAAATTATTCTAACGCCAGCAAATTTCCAACTTCTTTTTAAATCTCACGTGGGAAGCCTGAAAAGTCAAAGATAAGGGAACAAAGATTTTTTTTTTAAAAAAAAAAGGCCCTCTGTACATTTCATTTTTTTGTTTCCACAAGAACTGTGTTTGTGGCTCATAATAGCCTACGGAAGAGGAACTGCTGAAAATCCACCATTTTAAAATAAAGTTTCCAAAAAAACAAAAAAATACCCACCGCCTTTATTCTGGCAGCACTGTTCTGATTTATCAGTCTTTAGCATGTCTGAGGAACTGACATACTGGAGCAGTGACACTACCTTTTTCCTCCAAGCATAAAATTGCTTTAAAAGAAGGAACTGGCAATCATATAAAAGTGCACCATTAGATGCTTGAAATTTAGCCAACCTAAATTTCCATTCTATTATTGGAAACTTAAACCCTTATTCCTGTGCAACTTTTCATTTCATCTCCACGATCCTGCCAAGTAAGTTATGCTGAGGTATAAAACTGGTTAATCTGATTAGCACTGTGACTAATTAGGAATGGGCCTTGAACTTGGAAATAGTTTAATATTTTACAAACATGCCTGTTGGTACAGGTGCTCATGCCATTGCTTTTTGCTTGAAAGGTAAAAGGAGGCGGAAAAATGGGGCAGGAGAGATTGTTTTTTTCCCAACTGTTTTTCAAATCTTGTTGCAATCTAGTTGCTTCTCACCTCCACAAGGAAAGCTGCCAGAAATTTTCAGGAATCCAGGATCTTACCCAGATTGCCTACGGCTCTTTTGAGGTTTAATTTGACTGCTTGCATTCCCTGAGGAAATAGGAGCAAATGGAGCGCTCCACTAAACTAACAAAACAGTAGAAGGAGCAGGATTTCCATACTAATGAAAGTGGAGAGGTTGATCTTAATTACTGGGAAAGCAATTAAGGAGGAGGGAACATTCACAGGAAACCAAGCCAATGAGAGTCAGAACAACATCATGCTTTCTTGCCCCGAAACATAATCCTCTTTGTGGCTCTTCAACTTAAAAAAAGAAGAAGAAACAGCAATTCTCAAACCACCTCCAAAACAAATAGAAGTCCAGAAAGCACCTTGACCACATAAACACGCAATTATGTTCTTACAAGGTGCATCAACTGCCTGGCTTTATGACTGTTAAGCCAAAGTCAAAACAGCCTCATTCTATTTTTGACCCCTTTTAATCCCGCGCACAAAGGAGAAAAATATCAAGCGAATAAATAAAAAAAAAGCTGTATCTAAAGCCCCCAGTGTTACCCGTAAAATGGAAGATTAATGCTCCAAAACAAGTCTCTGTAAACAGCTCACGACAAATTGTGTGTTGAGTCTGCCCTTGCAGCCCACGAGAAGGCTGAAGTTTTGCACACTCATGTCTATTATTTCTTATTATCAAAATAAATTCAAACAGAGAAACACATACGCCACCTTCTCTTGTTCTAACAGGCTTACACCCAGAAAATAACAGAACAGAGGTGTTATTCTACCCTTAACCTTTAAGGTCTTCAGAAATTGTGGGCGCGCCATCCCTGGAGGTTTTTAAGAAGAGGCAAGACAGTCACTTGTCTGAAAGGGTTTAGGTTCTCCTGCTTGAGCAGGGGGCTGGACTAGAAGACCTCCAAGGTCCCTTCCAGCTCTATTCTAGCCTATTCTAGTCCAACTCCTTGCTCAAGCAGGAGAGCCCAGACCACATCGCCCCGTTCATGAAAAGCAGAGAATAAAAATCTGTTCACCAAAACGATGGTTTCCTTTCGTGAAATGTATACGAATCCATGCAAAGCTTCCAAGCTCTTTAGGCATGTCCTTCCTATTTCATAGGGCTGAAAGGGACCCTGGAGGTCTTCTAGTCCAACCCCCTGCTCAGGCAGAAGGCCTTATATATCACTCCAATGGTTTTCCAATCTTTTTCTTCAAAACCTCGGAACGATGGCGCACCTACCGCTCTGGCAGGCATGTCGTTCTCCATTGACCATTTTTTTTCTGCAGTTTTGTTCTTTTATAATGCCATAAAAATAACTGCCAACAGAACTTCACAGTATCAGCTTAAGATAACCTTTATTGTCATTTTTTTTTTTTTGCTGTGGGCACAAGGGCACCCATCAAAAATGAAATTTAGCGGCCCGCTCTCAAAGTGAAACACATACATGACACACACCTAAGCGTACTATATACAACATATGTACAGACCCACACCCCTACATATACGTAGCAAATAAATATTAAATACTGTCCATCTTGAATACATAATGGAAGAAGGAAGCTTGGGACTTCCTAGTCTTAAGAGATCTTACCAACATTTGATGAAAGAGACGAAGGGCTGATGGATGGAGGTTCAAAAGCTGCGGGAAGGAAACCAGGTTCCCACATTGCAGACAACCCTGATTAGTTTCAGATCTTGCAAGCCAGGAAAAGAAGGGCAAATTGCTGCTCCTGTTTTCCTTGTTCCATTCCGGGAGGAGGAATCCGTAGCAGAACATCCAGGTTCAGCCAGAGTTTCATTCCATACAGCATTAATCTTGTGAACTCTCAAGCTTCCTCCTTCCGTTATATATTCAAGATGGACAGAATTTAATATTTATTTCCTATGTGTATGTAGGGATGTGGGTCTATACACATGTTGTACATAGTATGTTTAGGTGTGTGTCATGTATGTGTTTCACTTTGAGAACGGGCAACTAAATTTCATTTTTGATGGGTGCCATTGTGCCCACAGTAAAAAAAATGACAATAAAGGTTATCTTATCATATCATATTATATTTTATCTCTGGAACTGCAAGGCTGCCCAGGCTGAACCTGGCACTTACAATGCAAATCCCCCCCCCCCAAAAAGCCAATTTTAGCTTTCTTTTCTTTTTTCTCTCCCTTCTCCTTCCTTGGCATAGAGCAACCCCGACCTGGGATAACCCCAAAATGAGATAAGTGCATCAAAGAGTAATAAAGGCGGGGCAAAAATCTCAGACATACATAAATAAAATGACCTTGTCCGACCCGGGACTGCCCCTCCAGCTCCCAGGGAAGAAGGAATTGCAACTTGCACGTGGGAATGTAGGGTGGCAACCCAGGTCCTCGGCCTACCTTTTTTAAGCCCTATTTCTGGGGTTAAATTGAAGGTCATCCCAAAGGAGCGGGTCTGCGAAGGCGCAGGGGCTCCCCATTCCCCCCACCCAAGCCCTTCCAGAAAGTGGGGGGGAGGGAAGCCCTGAATTGCCAAGCTGGGACGGTGACACGTGTCATCCCTTTCCGACGTGCGGTTACATAACGGAGAGGCGCGTCCCGGGTTTTGCGGAAGGAGAAGCCGGGGCGAGCTGGGCCACGGAGCCGGCAAAGGCGGCCGGGCTCGACTCACCTGCCGAGCGGCGATCAGACTTGCGACCCTCCGAGGCTCCGGGAAAGGAAAGAGGCCTCCTTGCTCCTGCCGCCGAGCCTCGCGAGAGTTGCCGGCGCAGGAAGGCCGCGCGGAAATCTCGCGAGGCCTCGAGGAGACATGCGCAATGGCGCCCGGTGAGGCCGAGCCAGGAGTTGAGGGAGGGGCGCCTCTCCTGCTTAGCGGAAACGGGAGTTTCGGGGGGGGGTCTTTCAGGGCGCCCCCCCTCCCGAGATTGGGGGGACAGCCACTTCCACAGAAAGAGGGGCTGGGGGCCCTGTCAAGGGGCGCCTCTTGGCTGATCTTTGGAAACGAAACGGGTTGGAGGCGGATAGGGCTTGGATGGGAGACCACAAGGAAATACTGCGAAGCCGTGTCCGACCCATCATGACCCCATGGACAACGTTCCTCCAGGCCTTCCTGTCCTCTACCATCTTCTGGAGTCCATTTAAGTTCACACCTACTGCTTCAGGGACTCCAACCAGCCATCTCATTCTCTGTCGTCCCCTTCTTCTATTGCCTAAACGACGTTAATACAACTTAAAGTTACACAACTATGCTACCAAAGCCTTGTAGCAAAGGATCACAAATATGTTTTGGTGTGTGTTGCGGTTTTGCAATTCATTCTAGATACGGTTTCGTATGCCCTGCCTCTCCCTACTCAGTGGTCCATCCTGATTTGCAGAAATATCGACATAAATAATAAACAAAGTCTTACATCTAGGCAGGAAAAACCAAAGGTAACAAATACAGATTAAGAGAGACCTGACTCAAAAACATAGCTGGCTCAGGAATTCTGGGAAATGAAGTCCACGAGTCATAAAAGAGCCAAGGTTGCCTACCCCTGGTTTAGGGGGTCGTGTGAATGGGAGGGCTGTAATTCAGCCTCATGCTATGGGTATTAATTTCATGTATTTAATTTGAGAGCCCACTGAAGAAGCCTTGGGTAACTCCACAGCCAGGTTACACTACGAGCATCGCTCGTTCTTAATTTATGGGAATTTTGCTTTTGCAGATTAAAACAATGTTTAATAATATTTCGGGAGCTGTGCCCCCAGGTGAACACGAGGTGGCAGGAAAGAGCTTAGTCAGGCTGCATTCAACTCAAGAGTCATTAAATCAATGTTTTTAACAGTTTGTCAGATGGATTACCTGGCTAAACAATCAGTCTCAAAACCTGATCTGAAATTCATCCTGGACAGTTTTTGCTCTTCTTATGCTTATCCTTCCTTCTTGTCTCTGGTCAAACCTAAAGCATCGTTACCTTTCTCCTTTTCATCCATCAGTGCCAATTCTCCACCCCCACATCCCACCCAGCGTTACTTAAGATGACGCAGGCTCTGTGATCCATCGAGAATCCGATCAGCAGGAAGATAACATCTGGTTAGGTCAGACAGTCAATGGGATTAGTGCATCGGAGAGCACCGAAATTGGGGCTTAGGACTCAGCAATCTTCTTGGAGTTGATCCTTGGGGTGATTTTTGGGAAAAAAAAATCAGCCATTTCCCTCTTGAGCGTTGACGAGCAATCTACATCTGGTCCTTGGCTTATCGCAACAATGGACCCCAAATTTCTGCTTGACTCCCTCTTCTTTGGGGCAGCCCCTGAGATACTGGAAGACTGCTATCATGTCACTCCTGGTCCTTCTCTTCATTAAACTAGACATCTCCAATTCCAGCAACCGTTCCTTGTATATTTTAGCCTCCAGACCTCTGATCATCCTTGTTGCTCTTCTCTGAACTTTTTCTAGAGTCTCAACATCTTTTTTACATCGTGGTGACCAAAACTGGATGCAGGACTCCAAGTGTGGCCTTCTCATCCAAGAAGCATCTTTAGCTCTGACTGGATGGTGGGAGATGGAAAGATTTATGTTCCTTGCAGATCGCTGGTCATTTGCATTCCTTTAGAGAGCCCTTGAAACCATTTTGCAGGTTTACCTGTGTCCTCAGGGTGAACTGAGTAGTGCAAATGGATGTGAAGGTTTCTTGGCCTGGGATTCTTCATACTCCCACAACCTTTGGATGGTGTTCATCCCGAAGTGCATTGCTAAATGTCTATGGCAGACATGTGAAACACAAGGCCTGGGGGCCGGATGCGGCCCATGAAGTGGTTTCATATGGCCCACGAAGCCATCCTGGAAACAGTGAGGGAACGGCCCCCGCTGCCTTGGCCCTGGCCCAGGCTGGCCGGGAGCCAATGTACAATGTTGTGGTGGCCATCTATGCTGAAACGCATTCAGTCTTAGCTCCACAAGGCTGTCCGGAAACAGCGAGGAACTAGCCCTTGCCGCATCCGCCCCGCCCCCTGGGTGCATGCTGGGGAGGTGTCACCCTTTGTGAGGAATGAAGAAATGGACCATGCCTTGGCACTTGCCCTGGTCCCACCCCCTTCTGCCAGAGACCCCCAGATCTGTCCCACTCCTGCCCAGGCCCCCACAGGCACTCTTGACGCGAACGATGTAGGGCTGGCCATGCCCATCCAGTAGGCCACACCCACTCCATCCACACCTATCCAGTAGGCCGCACTCACCCTGGCCACACCACCCCACCTCCCCAAGGGCAACCGAAATGCTGATGCAGCCCTCAATAAAATTGAGTTTGACACCCCTGGTCTATGGAGATTCTCACTCATCGAGGTCATGACTTTTCAACTTTACCTTGCCAAATGTCCATGGAGATTCTCCATCATCCAGGTCATAGCTGTCCCAAGGTGTTTTTTTTTTTCCCCCCCCCAAAAAGCAATTGGACCTTCTTGGTGATTCCTTTGAAAACAAACTGAAGAAGCTTCTTGGATGGGAAGTGAAATGTTTTCAAAGAAAACACCAAGAAAAGTCCAGTTGTCTTTTGGGAAAAAGCACCTTCGGGTCTCCATGCCAAAATGCAAGTGTGGCAATTAATGGTGAAGGGATTGAAAGTTGAAGGAATAATTCTGTGGCACCCCCCCCCCTCTTTCCTTTCTTTTCTTTTCCTTTCTTTTCCTTTCGCTTAATGGCCAATCCAGAGTTGGGGCAAAGCAACAATTCAGTCTTTTGGCCAGACTTTTTGTTCCCGCCCCCAAAAGCCCGTCCAGTTCAACTTTAGTGCAAACGCTCCCTTTTCCCTTATAAGACGCAGTCCTTGATGGAAAAGTCACGTGGCTCTCTCTCTCTCTCACTCACTCTGTGTGTGTGTGTGTGTGTGTGTGTGTGTAAAAAGAGTGGCCTCACGCTGTTCTCGGACAAGCTGACAAGCTTATTGGGCAGGGCTCCTGCCTGCTGCGTCTCAGCAGGAAGCAGCCTGCTGCGTCTCCGCAGGAAGCAGGAAGCAGCAACGCTCTCTCTCTCTCTCTCTCTCTCTCTCTCTCTCTCTCTCACACACACACACACACACACACACACACACACTGAGTGGGGGAAGAGGACTGGCAGACCAAGGGCAGGAGAGAGCCAGCCCAATAAGAATGTATGTCAGCTTGTCGGAGAACAGCGGGAAGCCAGCTTGCCAGGTGAGCAAAAGATCAGAGAGAGAGAGGGAGAGAGAGAGAGAGAGAGAACTCATGCACAGCAGCCTCTATTTCTTTTTAATTAAATTCTTCAATCAAGCTTCCCCCCCCCCCCATGCGCGCCTGCAAGTTTTGCGGCTCCCAGTGTTTTCTTTTCTCTGCGAAATGGGTCCAAGTGGCTCTTTGAGCGTTTAAGGTTGCCAATCCCTGGACTAGAGAGACAGCTGCCTCAACTCCCCGTGATCACAGCCATCACCGTGTCATCCTGTCAAGTGACATCAGGGTGCATGTGGCCCTACGTCTCCCTCCTACAGACACCCAAAGGGGAACATCCCTTGAAGATAAGCTGTTGCAACAGGACAGAACTCACAGTGGAGAAGAAGCAAGCATCTGTTTTACTGACTCAATCTTAATTTGCCAGAGATTGAATTCATTATCTGTTTGTCCTTCCTCGACAATTGCAGCCTGCTTTGTAGATGTCAACTCAACAAGATAATTACGTTTTATGCCCGGAAGCAGAAGTAGCTATATCACAGAACAGGTGGAGGTTAACTTAAGGTTAAGCGTTCATTGTAAGTGAATTCAGGCCTCTGCGAACTCTGTTTGTTTGTTCCTTGCTTAACCGTGTCGCTAAGCAATGCTATCCTCAAGGGTGTTAGTCCTCATGGACCAAAGAAAATTGAAAGGAACCTTCTTTCAAAATGTCATGTCTACAAAACCACACAGGGATTTCAACTTCTTCCATCTAGAAGGGGAAAAAAAGACATTTAGAAAATGGATCCTCTTAATTCCATACAGAAGAGGGGGTTGATCTACGGGAGGACAAGAAGCAATGGATGGAAACTCATCGAGGAGAGAAGCAACCTAGAACTAAGGAGAAACTTCCTGACAGTGAGAACAATTAACCAGTGGAACAACCTGCCTCCAGAACCGGGGAATGCTCCAACACTGGAAGTTTTTAAGAAGAGGCTGGACAGCCATTTGTCCGAAATGGTATAGGGTTTCCTGCCTGAGCAGGGGGTTGGACTAGATGACCTCCAAGGTCCCTTCCAACTCTGTTATTCTGCATAAGTCTGTAAGAATGTGTTCCTCTGCCTATTTAATACATCGCTTACACGTGATTTGCATTGGTATGAAAAGTATAAAACGGCATCCACGCTAGTGTTTCAACGATATAAACACCATTGAGACAGTACAAAATCTAGGCCACAGTCCATGTAGAAATACACACACATCAACAGGAGGAAGAGATTCTAATAACTATAGAGAGGAGATAGTGATACACTTAAACAGTTGTCAGCCATTCACTTAGTTAACAAAAGAGATCTTAGACTCCATTTCCCCCCAAAGATCGAACGTGAAAGGAAACTACGCAGTTTTTGATTCAGAGAAGGAGGAATAATGTCACATTCCTGGTTTCTCAGAGCAGAATTCCCCGCTACTCAAGATGACATGGTGCAGGTAGGAAAAGAGAAGGCAATAATATTCTCCATGGATTTTTTTTCAACCTCCTGGTCTACTTCTGGAGGCAAAGATTTTTTTTTGTTTTGTTTTGCTGCTTAGTCACATCCTGTTTAGAACCCAGGTTTACACTGACATACACCACAAACATGATACAATAAGAAGTATGTGAAGACTAGAGTCTTCACATACTTCTTATTGTATCAGGTTTGTGGTGTATGCAGACGGCTAATCCAGATTGGAGACGGGGGTTTCAGACCTTCCAGAAAACCAAAAACGAAGGAAGTAGGAGGTTGTAGGAGCAGAAATCCTTACAAAGCTAAGGAAAAGTGTTTGTCAGTGGAATGATCTTCCCCATCAAATGCACCAAGATTATTCCACAAGTAAGATTTTGTACTGTCTGCAAGTGAAATGAAGAGTTTGCTTCCTCTGTAGTGTCTAGGCAGCCAGAGTAGGCAACCTTGGCTCCTTTATGACTTGTGGACTTCAACTCCCAGAATTCCTGAGCCAGCATGGAGGAACTATGGCTCCTTTATGACTTGTGGACTTCAACTCCCAGAATTCCTGAGCCAGCGTGGGGGAACTATGGCTCCTTTACAACTTGTGGACTTCAACTCCCAGAATTCCTGAGCCAGCCACACTGAGGGGAAAGGGAGAGGTTTCCAAGCTGAGCCATGCTGGCACAGGAATTCTGGGAGTTGAAGTCCACGAGTCATAAAAGAGCCAAGGTGGCCTACCCCTGGCCTAGGGCTAGGTTGTCCTTTGAGAAAGTATTCCGTAGCATCTCTGGTGGGTAGAGGACATTCCTGTTGTGGCCAGCTCAGTTCCAAGTGGACATCCTGCATTGCACAGGAGAAACAATGGATCTTTGTGGGCCTCCAGGCAAAAGGGGCAGGAGTCAGAAAGACCTCATGGTAGAGCAACTGAGGTAGGAGAAGCCAAGAAGGATGGTCATCTGGCGTTCCTCCCCTGCCAGTGCTGCAGGAGACCCATTAAGGTCTCAAGAGAGCACGATGAGGCTTACCACCAGCAAGTCCCATCCCATCTCTCTCCACTTTTAGAGAGTAGAGAAGGAACATGCAGTATGGGTGGTGGTGCTCCTGATGCAGATCATCATTGCCTCAAAAGGCTGCAGAGAAGGAGGTGGTGGTGATGATGATGCTACTGGCTCTGGTGATGGTTCCTTCCCCCTTTTTCTTTGGAGGCCTGTCCTGTACAAGTAGGGCTGTGAAGGTCCAGGGCACCAAGAGGCCTCCCTGAAACTTCACTCTTGGGATATCCTTGACCCCTCTTGAAGAATCGACATTCATTGGCAGCTTGGGAATGACGGTCTTTGCACGGAGTTCACTCCACTGCCA
>NW_024096670.1:795000-952500 GCF_016545835.1 Crotalus tigris
TCAAGTTCTCTTTACTAACACATCAGGTAGAAGGAATGAACATATGTAAACCATACAGCTTGAGCAAACGCTTTCTTAAAATTCCTCTAATGAAGCACACTCTCAGAATCACTGATTTGATTGTATTTCTTAGCTTCTGATTGGACTTTTTTAGGAGCGATTCTCTTTCTGTCTCTAGAATAAAACTGGATAATTGCTCTGGTTGTTTTTTTTAATCAGGTCTCCTGTCTCTACACCCCCTGCCTGCTTCTGCCTCCGTTGCTTTTTCTAATGTATACAGAATTCCCCTTTGTTATTCACCCAAAAACCAGCTTCTAAAATAAGGTTTCGGTCAACGGGAGGGGGAAGAATGAAAGACAGTCTGCAAAGATCCTTACCTTCCTTCCGCACCCCGAGATTTCACCGTCCAGATCTGAGACGGAGTTGTCTAAAAGGATGCTCAGGAGCCAGTGGCAAAACCCGATCAGCCTCGGGAGAGCTTTGAACTTCCCGTGGGATCTTTTCTTCGGGGGGAATTGAAGCTGAGGAAGGCAACCCAACAAGATCAGAGAAGAGGACATGGTCCTCTCCTTGCCAGTGACAGGGAAGACCCCATAACCTCTCTCTGTGATTCCTTACCCCACTCTCCCCCACTCCCCAGCTCAACAGACCGTGAGGGAACAAAATGGAGACAGGCCACGAGGGACGGAGATAATCCTATGTGTTTCATCAGATTAGAACAAGAATGGGAGGAGAGAGAGAGAGAGAGAGAGAGAGAGAGAGAGAGAAGAGAAGAGAAGAGAAGAGAAGAGAAGAGAAGAGAAGAGAAAGGGGGGCCTTAAAAGCAAAGGAGATAAAGCAGTGAATGCAGCCAGACCCACCAACTTGGGGCAATGTGAAAGGGGCAGCCGATGTCAGGGAGAGAAGCTCATGCCAAACATGTTTGGAATAAAGAAGATTCTAGAGCTGGACGTGTAAGAGCTTGGGGCTCTCCGCACTGAGGAGCAGTTCCAAAGTGGAGTGGAAGGAGCTGCCTGCTGATCAGATGAGGCTGGGACCACGTGCGTCTTTGACCCTGTCTGTCTTGTGCTCCCCTGCAGAGAGGGAACACAAAGGAACAGACACACTTTCCAACAGATCCTGAACTGGTAGCCTTGTGAACGGAGGAGGGGAGACTCCCAGTAGGGTAGGACCCAACCATCACAACAGTGGCCGACCTAGTAATCGTGCCAAGTATAAAAAGCAGGAATTCCAGGATTGGCCACCTAAGCCACCCCTTTAATTATTTTTTTTTTTAATTTTTATTATTTTTTTTAAATTCAGAAGGCAGGGCGAACCTGGTCTTCCATTGTCTTCCAACTACGCTCCCGTCGTTGCTGCAGTTGAGTCCATCCGCCTTGCTGTCGTCCTTTTCTTCTCTTTCCACTTTTTCTCAGCATTGTAGACTTCTCCGGAAGTCTAGATCTTCAAAGATGACCATTTGAGCCTGGTCATTTGTGTTTTGAGTTTTCACTCCTCTGGTTGATTGTCTCAATGATCTATTTGTTGGTTTCCTTGGCTATTCCTGGTATTCCCAGCCCACCCACACACCCAACGTGGAAGCAGAGAACTCCGCTATGGGCAGGTTAGACTGTAGCACGTATACCTGTAGCGTACCTGGTCTGCCTCTACAGCCATCCATTTATGGAGCCTTTCCAATGAAATGTCCTCAAAGGCCAGATTTTGGCCTGAAAGCACCCCTTGCTGATCCACAGTAGGTAAAGCTTATGGAGGGTTTCCAGAAAAACAGGTCTTTTCCACCTTCCCCTGAGCACGGAAGGGAAATAATAATAATAATAATAATAATAATAATAATAATAATAATAATAATAATAATAATAATAATAATAATTCTTTCTCTTCTATTCTGCTATCTCCAGGCACTGCCACATCCACTATCCATATTCTGCTATCTCCAGGCACTGCCATGGATAGTGGACGTGGCAGTGCCTGGAGATAGCAGAATAGAAGAGAAAGAACTGGAGAAGATAACAAAATACAAAGACCTACAAATAGAAATAGAAAGACTGGGGCAAAAGCAAGCAAGGGTAGTACCAATAGTCATAGGCTCCTGCTCCTGTGGGTGCATCCCACACATTGGAGCACCACTTGAAACACCATTGGCAGTTGACAAATTCGCTATTAGTCAATTGCAAAAGGCGGCCTTACTAGGAACTGCTTCCATCCTGCGACGATATCTGTAATACCATCAAACATCCACATCTGCCTATCCCAGGTCCTGGGTAAGGACTCGATAGGTAGACAAAATGCCAAATCCAGTCTGAACATCTGGCTGACTGTGCGATGATCGATAAATAATAATAATAATAATAATAATAATAATAATAATAATAATAATAATAATAATAATAATCCCCCAGTGAGGCACTACCTTGACCGTGGTACTACCTTGTGTGGCTTGTGTACTCTGAGGAAGATGAGAGCTATGCCAGAGGTTCAACCATACTGGACAGGTCTCATCAGAGGAGTCAGACAAAGAGTGTCTCTCCCATAAAAAATATGGTGAGACGTAAATTTCAGAATGCCATACCGGCTCGGACGTCGCCCGGGTTAACAAGGTCCGCACTAGATATTGGAGTTCCTGGATATCTGGTGAAAAATGGGTTACAGGACTCAGGACTGTTGGCTGAGCAACCAGGGCCAGCAGCTGCAGAACTACTGGAAGAAAAGGTGTTTACCCGTCGCAGATACACAGTGATGGAAAACAAAGAAATAATGATCTGTTACTACAGATCAAGTCCAACAAGACGAGGATATCTAAAACGAATGCACCAGTTCTGGAAAGAACAACATCCAGAATCAGAAATAACAGAACAGAGACTAGCAGATCAACGCCGATTTATAACACGAAATAAAGTATTTACAGAAACAGAATTGGACGAACTGCAAAGGTTTACCCAGGGCAAAGAAATCAAAGCCTTACAAGAAGTAATTCAGAATGTAGAGGCAAACCAGGGGGAGTTGGCAGTGAAAGAATCCAGTAGAGATATACAACTGTTCTCATTTGGAAACCAGGCACCTCTTCCTCAGGAAGGAACAAAACCCTCTAACTAAAGAAATAAAAGAATTGAAACAAAGAATAATTGAGCATCTAGAACAGCACAAAAACAACAGAATAAGGCTGCCTGCATTGAAGCTTGTTCCAAAGAAACAGCTAGCACAAGCATTAAAAGATGCAAATACTGCAATAGCAAGTATAAGCACCAATTCACTGCAAGAAACAAACCAACTAATGTACAGCACAGCTGCAGTTATAACAGAATACCTGGGATGCAAAATCAACAAAGAAGAAACAACAACAGTGCACCACAAAAATGGAAGGTTAGACTAGAAAATAAGATCAGCAAGTTAAGATCACATGCAAGCAAGCTAGAACAGATGAAAGAAAAGAAGCTGAAGAACAAGAAGACCAAAGAATACCTAATCAAGAAATACCACTTAGAAACAAGGAAGATCAAGGAAGCACTGGAAATAATAAAGCAACAAATAACAGCTATAGCCAGGAAAATCAGTAGATATGAAGCTCAAATTGCAAACTATAGGCAGAACCTCCAATTTCAATCCAATCAGAAACGTTTCTACCAATCCATCAATGGAGAAACTGCAAGGAATCAGTCAGTACCTGACAAGGAAGAAACAGTGCAGTTCTGGAAGCAGATATGGGATAACCCAAAGAAATACAACAAGGATGCGGCTTGGTTAAAAGAGGTGGATGCAAATAAAACAGAAGTTGAAATGAAAGAACTAGTAATAACAACAAAAATGGTAGAAAAAAGAGCAAAGAAAATCAAAAATTGGTCAGCACCAGGTGAAGATGAACTGCATGGGTTTTGGTTGAAACATCTAACTGTTATACACCCACTCATTGCCAAGCAATTCAACAATATACTACAAGGAGGAGAAATTGAAAAGTGGCTAACAACTGGGAAAACCTACCTAATAATGAAAAATCCAGCAAAAGGGGCAACACCAGGTAACTACAGGCCAATTACCTGCTTGCCAACAACATTCAAATTACTAACTGGTGTGGTAGCTGATGCAGTACAACAGCATCTAGTTGAAAACAATCTCTTTCCACCTGAGCAGAAAGGAAACCGCCCCAATAGCAGAGGAACAAAAGATCAACTCCTAATAGACAAAATGATCTTGGAAAACTGCAAGAGAAGGAAGACCAACCTGAATGTTGCATGGATTGACTACAAAAAGGCATTTGACTCTCTGCCACATGATTGGATAATAAAGTGCCTAGAAATAACAGGAGTCAGTAGAAACATCAGAAAATTTGTGCAAAGATCGATGGCACAATGGAAGACACAGTTGCAGATCAATGGTGAGAAGCTGGGAGAGGTTAATATCAAGAGAGGAATATTTCAAGGAGATTCATTATCACCATTACTATTTGTTATTGCACTGTTTCCTCTGTCAACAATACTGAATAACTCAGGACATGGTTATCAAACATCAAAAACATCTGCTAGACTATCCCACCTCCTTTACATGGATGATCTGAAGCTGTATGGAAAAACATCATCTGAAATAGAATCGCTGCTCAACACTGTCCGTATATATAGCCAAGATATTGTAATGGAGTTTGGCTTGGACAAATGTGCCACACTTACTATCAAACAAGGAAAAATAGTGAAAACTGAAGGAATCAAGATGCCCCACGAAAATAACATTAAGAGTCTGGATGAGGAAGAATACTACAAATACTTGGGTATCCTTCAAGCTGACAACATCAAGCACACTGAAGTCAAGAAAAAGATTAGAGGTGAATACATCAAGAGAGTGAAGAAGATCTTAAAGTCCAAACTCAATGGAGGAAATACCATAAAGGCAATCAACACCTGGGCAATCCCAGTCATTAGGTACACAGCTGGAATAGTGGACTGGACTCAAGCAGAACTAAAAGCAATGGATAGGCAGACCAGAAAAATAATGACAATGAATCATGCCCTTCATCCACGCAGTGACATTGATAGACTTTATCTACCAAGGCAAATAGGTGGGCGTGGAATGCTACAAGTACATCAGATGGTTGAAGAAGAAAAAATGGCTTTGGAAGAATATCTGAAGAACAATGATGAAGATGCACTGAAATTAGTATATCAGGAAGGCTTACTACTACTGAGAGAGACCAAACTGGCCTACAAGAAAGACCAAATGAAGAACAGAATAGAGGCATGGGAAGACAAAGCACTACATGGCCAATACATGAAAAAAATAGCTGGGAAAGCAGATAATAATAAAACCTGGCAATGGCTAAGAGCAGGAAAATTGAAGAAAGAGACCGAGGGACTAATTCTGGCTGCACAAGACCAAGCCTTAAGGACAAATGCATACAAAGTCAAAATTGAGAAGACAGCAACAGACAGTAAGTGCCGCCTATGCAAAGAAGCTGAAGAAACAGTGGACCACTTGGTAAGCTGTTGCAAGAAGATTGCACAGACTGATTACAAGCAGCGGCATGACAAAGTAGCAACAATGGTGCATTGGAAGATCTGCAAAAAATATCATTTGCCTGTAAGCAAAAACTGGTGGGATCATAAAATAGAGAAAGTCATAGAAAATGATAAAATTAAACTGCTCTGGGACTTCAGAATTCAAACAGACAAGCACCTGCAACATAACACCCCAGACTTAACAATTGTCGATAAGAAAGACAAAAAAGTCTGGATAGTGGACGTGGCAGTGCCTGGAGATAGCAGAATAGAAGAGAAAGAACTGGAGAAGATAACAAAATACAAAGACCTACAAATAGAAATAGAAAGACTGTGGCAAAAGCAAGCAAGGGTAGTACCAATAGTAATAGGCTCCTTGGGTGCAATCCCAAAACAACTGGAGCACCACTTGAACACCATTGGCATTGACAAATTCGCTATTAGTCAATTGCAAAAGGCGGCCTTATTAGGAACTGCTTCCATCCTGCGACGATATCTGTAATACCATCAAACATCCACATCTGCCTATCCCAGGTCCTGGGTAAGGACTCGATAGGTAGACAAAATGCCAAATCCAGTCTGAACATCTGGCTGACTGTGCGATGAATGATAATAATAATGTTGGAAGGGATAGGTCTTGGAGGTCATCTAGTCCAACCCCCTGCTCAGGCAGGAATCCCTACACCATTTCAGACAAATGGCTGTCCAGTCTCTTCTTAAAAACTTCCAGTGTTGGAGCATTCACCGCTTCTGGAGGCAGGTTGTTCCACTGGTTAATTGTTCTAACTGTCAGGAAGTTTCTCCTTAGTTCTAGGCTGCTTCTCTCCTTGATCAGTTTCCACCTGTTGCTTCTTGTCCTGCCTTCAGGCGCTTTGGAGAATAGCTTGACTCCCTCTTCTTTGGGGCAGCCCCTGAGATATTGGAACATTGCTATCCTGTCCCCCCTCATCCTTCTCTTCATTAAACAAGACATACCCAATTGCAGCAGCCGTTCCTTATATGTTTTAGCCTCCAGCCCTCAGATCATCTTCGTTGCTCTTCTCTGTTCTCTTTCTAGAGTCTCAACATCTTTTTCACATTGTGGTGACCAAAACTGGATGCAGGATTCCAAGTGTGGCCTTACCAAGGCATTGTAAAGTGGTATTAATACTTCCTGTGATCTTGATTCTATCCCTCTGTTAATGCAGCCCAGCACTGAGTTGGCTTTTTTGGCAGCTGCAGCACACTATGGATGAGGCTTGATTTAATGTGAAAGCCAAAGCAAGAATAATTCATTAGAGTTTGCTCTTCTGCTCCACTTCTCCATCCCAGACAGTTGAGGTCAGAAGGATGCTTCAGAGCCAGGAGCTAACTCCTCTCTTTCCAGGAAGAAAGAGGGAGCTGCTGCCCTGCTGGGCTCATTTGCTACCTCCTCCCTTGAATTGGCAGCTTCTCCCAAGCCCTGAAACATTGAGGAGCTGGTTTTTGACCAGGAGGAGGAGCTGGTTCTTCAACAGCCAAAGGCAGGCAGGGACGGACTGAATGGAGTTCTTGCAGCTTTCGTCTCTCAGATCAATCACAGGTATATCAGATCTGAAGGAGGCTGTGGGGAGAAGAGGAACTGCAGCTGAGAAGAAGTCTTACTGCTCCCGCTGCTGCTGCTGCTGCTACCACCACCACCACCTCAGATACATCAGAGGAGAGCAGAAGAGGACAACTGCGAGGGAAAAGTGGTGCGTTGAAGAGTTGGGTCCAAGATGGAATTGAAGCTCTGATCTGCAGTGCAACGGAAGATCCTGAGAACTTCACAGTTTCTCCTGCCTAGGTGCCATGTCTGGTAAGGAACATCCTTATTGCTCAGAGCAGGAGCTCCACCTTTGGAGATGGGAGAGAAGAGTCAGAGGAGCAGGGCAAACATATCTCACTTGTGGATGCTCGCTTAGTGGCATCCATCGCCAGGTCTCTTGGAACGTGTCTCTGATTCAGCCAAGGGTGGTTTTGAAAGTGAGACTCTGTCTTACTTTTCTCGGCTTAGCTGATATTTCTGTCCAGCTGGACCCAGCAGACAAGGTATGGAGTTAAGCTTTAAGTTACCAACTGTTGATACGCAGAATTAAAGAATCTGAGTAGGTGCCCTTGGTTCTCCCTTCCACCCGTTTGCACAATCTGCAGGAATATCTACAGCCTAGACCAGAGCATCCTCTATCTGGGTTTTCGAAGTACAGACCTCTATTTTGAATTTGGGCTGTAATTCTCTCTTTTTTTTAAAAGTGTATTGTTCTTACGATGTAAAGAGAACAGCACACCAAATTCCTTTCTCAATACTCTACGGCGTTCTTACCTTCTCCACATTTTACCTTTACTTCATCAGGGTATCTGCTCCCTTATCCAACTCTTTCTAATTCTCAGTCTGAACGGCTGTTAAATTCTTTGCAGGCTGAAGGAACGTTTGACAAGAGTCCCTAAATCTGGAGATTGCACTGGTCTAACAAAAAAAGGCGTTAAAAGCAAATCCTGAGGAAATAAGATCTCAGACCGTCTTCAGGAGGTGTTGACGTTTGAGGGACTTGATCAAAAAGAGAGAGTTCCGGGGAGTTAAGAGAAAAATGTCCACCCCCCACAGAGGAGATTTTTTTTCCTTTGACATATTTCTGAAACTGACGCTGGAAACTTGGCAGTAATCACACCTAGCGTCTCTACTCACCAAGTCCTTGTAAAGTTAAGGAAACAAATAAAGGCAATCCCTCAACTTAACAACAGGTCGTTCAGAGACCATTCCAAGTTACAACAGGACTGAAAAAATGTGACACGATCGTTTTTTCACAATGAGGACTGTTCCCGCATCCTCCTCGTCAAGGGATCAAAATTCAGACGCTTGGCAAACCGGTTCGTATTTACGACGGTCGCAGTGTGTCCCGGGGTCACGTGATTCCCCTCTTGTGACTTTCCGAAAAGAAAAGTCAATGGGGGGAAAGCCAGATCCACTTAACAACCACGTTACTGAACAACTGCAGTAATTGACTGTGGCAAGAAAAGGTTGTAAAATCGGGCAACACTCACTCAACCTAGGTCTCGCTTAATAAGAGAAATTTGGGGCTCCATTGTAGTCGTAAGATGAGGACGACCTGTATCCCTTTCCAGCTACTGTAGTTGTCCTCCCTCTTTTTCCAATCTCATGAATGACAATTATTTCAGAAAGAGAGAGAGAGAGGAACCCTGAGATCCCATCGACAAGATCACCAGCCTTTTCTCTGCCATTTTTGAGGTTTCCCAGAGGCGAAAGCTAAGGAGATGTTGTGCCCTTCAGGCTGAGGAAGAACATTCTATTTTTTTCCCAAGCCAGACCCGTTGCTGCATCCTTAAAAATGCACTTCAGTCTTGCCTTTATTTATTTTATATCTCATTTCACTTGTCCGCTGCCAGAGGAAGGAATGAGACCTTTGCATTCCTGTCGCTCACGGGCTAGCCAAGTGATTGCGTACGAATGCAAGGAATGCACAAAAAAACGAGAATATTCTGGTCGTATTCAGCTTCTTGCTGTTTTGTTTTTTTCCGATTAGCAAGGCAGGACCATTGCTGCATTTTCACAAAGCTGCGACAGGAACTTTTACATATAAATCAAGCCTGTACCGTTGATCTGCATGAATCCGTGTTGATGTCTACAGGTCATTTTTTAAATATTAATGCTGAACTTTCATGGAAAATGGCCAGCCTCATTTCCTGGCCAGATGATGGCAGCCACCAGCCTCCCCCTCCGCTTAAAGTTCCTTGAGCATCATGCTTACAATCTAGAATCCCAGGTAGGGATGTGCTAGTATGCCATCGTTTCTCTGAAACAGGCACCTATTTCTGACACGGATAAATCCAATGTCTATTAAAGGGCTAGAGAAGGAAATGAACCATACACTTTATTGACGGGGTGGGAGATAACGAAACAAGGGATGAACTCCACGCTGGCCCCATAAATCAACAGTTGTGTTTTTCCAAGAGGCAAAATATTGCTAATAGCTGCAAAGTGATGCAAGGTTTATGTTGATGGCTTGCTGATGTCTCCTCCGCTTGAGTGCTTGTGGTTGAAAATGCTGAACATTGAGAGAAAAAGGCTGAAGGAGTGCTGGCGATTTCCTTCTACTATTTCTCCCAGATTGCTCTTTGTGTTGGGACTACAGACAAGCCAAGGGCCCCAATATGCCTCTGATAGCCTTCCAAACAAAATCCTTGGGAGATGTTTGCACGGTGGAGTCTTCTACTGTTGCCCAAGCCAGCTGTTTTGGGGCCAAAGAACCTCATCATGAAAAATGTCAGTGCTGCGGTGTGGGGTCCTTGAAGTCCTCCTAGCTGGCTTGTCTTCATGCAGATGTTTCATTAGCCAACTAGCTAACATCAGCAGCGCTACAAGGGGGGGGGATTTGCTCTGTTTACTAGATCTTACCTAGTTGGATCATAAAACACCTGCCAGAAAACAACCAAGCTCAGAGAACACCAAGGACCCCACAGCTGACCCTTGAGCTACAAATATTCCCTTCTACCAGTACCTTCCAACGCATTTACACGCAGTGCAATCATGGTGACTCAATGGCTTTGTAACTTAGTCCCGGAGGGAGGGCTAGCAGCAATGTCCTCCCTTTCCTTTCTTGCTTGAAATGGGGCTGATGTTCATTTTTTCCAGCATGTATGGCAACTTCAGGGGTAGGTAATTGCTAAATGTTACTTTTAAGGAACCACTTGATTTCCTCCAGGGATCCTCAGGGGATCTCTTCCATTTGGAGAAGGGTTGGGTCTGGACCCGTCTTGAAAGAGGAACAGTAGGGAGAACGGGTGCCCATTATACACTCCCTTGGCGCGTAGCGCAGTTGGCGAACGTGACTATGACTTCTCTGGTATTTGAACGTTGAGACACAATTCTATTTATTTGGCCTGTTGGCTATAGGACAAGAGTCAAGATGGTCCTTTCCAATTGAGTGGAAGGCACTGGGTGGAGATGTCAAATAGCCCCTGGATAAGAGCTGAGGTTGGCCTGAAAGGACAAAGAGAAGTGTGGCATACTTGAAGGAAAGTGATGGAGATAAAGCTGGAGCATTAAGCACAAAATAAACACCTGTCAGAATGTTGGGCAATATGATTTTTTTTTCCTTTGGGAAGTGGATGTCTTCACTTTCCACCGCATGCATGTGAGTCTTTGTGTACCCAGAACAGGCAGTTGCTGTGGCTGGTGGGATAGTAGCTGGACTTCTGCTTCTGGTCCTTCTGGGACTAGCCGCCTACCTCTTTTGGAAGAGTAAATATCTCAAGGGCTCTTATGAAGAACTGACTGATCCAGTCACCCCGGTTCTGCAGGAGCCAGATGTTGCTCAATCAACTTCAGTTCCTCCTCAAAATGCCAGGTACAAAGGTATTTTCTGCTGGCCATCATCTACCCTTCAGGGACCGAGATGTAGAAGCTCTCTCTGCATCATCAAATTCTTTGGGATCTACTTCCTGTGCCAGGGATGGGGAATCCAGTCAAGTTTCAAGTGGGTCATCTCAGTTGGGTCAGGCTTTGGGGATGGACAATCCACCCTGAGTTGGGTCAGGCTTTGGGGATGGACTCCAAGGCCTCTCTGAACACTGGGCTGGAGACATCTTGAGTCCCTCATCTTCCGTTCTTCTCTACCAAGTAGCCAAAGAAATGCACAAAAATAACGCAGGTATTTAAGACCCCCAACCCAAGGGTTCCCAAAATCACACAATTATTCAATAAATGAAATGAACAGCAGATGTTTTGCTCAGCTTTTCCCTGTCTGCATAATAACAATGTGAGCAATAAAATAAGCACAAATAACTTAAAGGCACATCACATTAAAAGAGAGATTCAACAGATTTCTTTTTTTCCTTTGAAGACCTGGGGAAAACGCTTCCTTCTAATTACTAGCTAATTGGAGACAGAAGATATTCCAGGAAAGATAATAAAGAGGGAGGGAGGAGAATTGGGTAAACTGGGAAAAAAACTCTCGAATTTTTTGGGGCAGAATGCACACAACTTGTTCACATCAAGTTCCCAACCATTGATTTCAAACCTTGGCATTGATCCGCCATTAAAAGGTTGTTGAAGCCTCTAGGACAGCCGTGCTTTGTAATTAAAATATCTAAGCAGATTTTCAGAGCTTGCTGTCTACTCTTGTAATTAGATTGAAGTTATCTTTAGATGAATTAATTTCCCCAGGGTGGTTGAAGAGAAATGAAAGCAAGATGTGTCACATTTCAGAATCTGCTTGTCCCGGGATGATACACAAAAAGTAATTCAGCCATGATTTGTAGTAATCTTTTTTGGGCAATGTTGTGGTTAAAGTTGGGTTTCAATCCAAAACCATCTTTCCACAGAAAAATCTAAATCTTCTGGATTTATCTATTATTATTTTTTTTCAAATTAAAATAAGTAAAAAAGTAAAGAAGACTTGGCTTTCTCCCTCTTACTCTTTCTCCTCTTACTGGTTTTAATCTTCTTCTTCTTCTTCTTCTTCTTCTTCTTCTTCTTCTTCTTCTTCTTCTTCTTCTTCTTCTTCTTCTTCTTCTTCTTCTTCTTCTTCTTCTTCGTCTTCTTCTTCTTCTTCTTCTTCTTCTTCTTCTTCTTCTTCTTCTTCTTCTTCTTCTTCTTCTTCTTCTTCTTCTTCTTCTTCTTCTTCTTCTTCTTCTTCTTCTTTTTTCTTCTTCTTCTTCTTCTTCTTCTTCTTCTTCTTCTTCTTCTTCTTCTTCTTCTTCTTCTCCTCCTCTCCCTCCTCCTCCTCCCCTCCTCCTCCTCCTCCTCCTCCTCTCCTCCTCCTCCTCTTCTCCTCCTCCTCCTCCTCCTCTTCCTCTGCTTCTTCTTCTCCTCCTTCTCTTTCTCCTCCTCCTCCTCCTCCTCCTCCTCCTCCTTTTTCTGCATTTCCATTGAAAGGGAGGTAGTCTATTCCTGTTCTGCAATTGGAATCCTGTCTTATCCACTCAGTTGCCAAGTTTTTTAATCAGCAGCTGTTGTCTAAAAAAGACTTTAAGGTGTTCCAATCTTGAAACGATGCTCCAAGGAAGTTCTCTTACCCTTCCCTCTTAATTTTAGGTTGACTATTTGGTCTTGTTTTGTCGGACCTGCATGGTGGTTTTATTGCTCTTATTTTGTTCAGCCTGCTTTTATGGGCTGCTTTTTTTTTTTTAAACTTATTTACAGCCGGCCGCTGTAAATAAGTACGATTAGGAGACGAAAAAGAAAATGTAATTCCAGAAAAGGGCTGGGAAGCAACAAGCTTGATCCAATGCATGTCAAACACCCTTTTAAGTCCCTTTGATTTCAAGCCGGGCGGATTTAAGCTCCAATTTCTCCCACTTCATTTAGAAGCCTTCCAGATATTTCAACCTGGCCTGCAGCTGTTTTCAGAGCAGTTCAATTTCGGATATTGTTTTGTTTTGTTTGTTTGTTTGTTTCTTTAATATAACTCAATGCTGTGTTTGCCTTTGGACAGAGCAAAAAGTGTTCCTTTCATTGTCCCGCCCAAATTTCATCGACAAGGGTGGGCCGATGTGCTAAACGGAGAACAAATTCAAGAGGAGAATGAACTTTACGTTACTCCAGATTCTGCACCCCGATCGTCTTTCCATTCTTTAGGTAGGTGGGTACCGTTTCACTGACTAAAACGCCAGGCATCGGCTTTTGCCCCCAAATCCCATCTCAGTCTTAAGTTCAATGAACGTTGCTATTGCGTTGCTGTTTAAATAAAGTCCTTTCCTGTTTAAATGAAATGGTTTCCTGTGAGACTGCACAAACAAATGTATCTTCCAGAAACAGGGCAGCAAAATGATTAAAATTGTGAAGGGTCAGGACCTATTTGGATGGTGCAATATGGTTCACGATCCGCTTCCTGTATTTTCAGTGTAACTCAAAATACCGTACGTGCACATTTGTTCCAGACCTGGATTGGCTTCAGACCTACGTGATCCCACAGAAATTTGTCTTTAGATAAAAGTTAAGTTTGTAAGAGTTGATTAGGAAAGACAACGGGCGTTGAGTTTTCAACAAATGCCTACTTTTATTTATTTAATTTAGACGATTTAGGTGGCCGCCACTCTCTCTCACTCTGGGTGGCTTCCAAACAATAAAAATCCAGTATAAAAGAATTGGGTCCCCAATAAATTAGGTTTTAAACGTGTTTACCCACTTCATGTTTTGAACTTAGTGAGGTTGGCTGTTTCCTTTCTCTCCTCCAGCTGGAGCATACCTTGGAGGGACCATCAATCCAGAACTCTACCGTTTTCCGGAAGACGAGAGCGAGACGGACTTCCCGGAAGGAAATATTGGCCGGCTTTGGTTCTCCGTGGAATATGACAAAGAGTCCGAAAGGCTACTAGTCTCCTTGATTAAAGCCCGGAAGCTGCAGCCTCCTTCTGGATCCTGCAACCCCTTGGTGAAGATCTACCTGCTCCCAGACGAAAGGCGTTACTTGCAATCCAAAACAAAGCGCAAAAATTTCAATCCTCAGTTTGAGGAGGATTTTGTTTTCCAGGTGAGCATCGCGGAAGACGAGTGTTATGGTTCCGGCTAATGAAACACTTCAAAGAACTTCCAGGCACTGATTTCCCTAAAAGTCAAAATGTCGGCATAGGCATAACGGAGTTTATGCTAAGATCTAAGTTCTCTTCCTCTGAGAAGTTAAATTATCAGCATGTCCCCTCCCTAAACTAGCCCTCATATATCACATTATCCAATTAGTGTGAAGGTCAAAGGTTTTCTTCCTCTTTCTTTCCCGGGCTTTACCCCCACTCTCTAAGCTCTGCATTAACCCCAAAAAATACCAGACAGTTTTGCATATTGTCAAAGCAAGAATATACAGTATTTGCAGCATTGACAACGAGCTTGACCACCGTCATCCAGCTGTGGAAAGTTGACAGCCTGGAAATATCTGCTGTTGTGGGGTCCTTGGTGCTCTCTGATCTTGGTTGTTCTCTTGCAGACATTACATTACCCAACTAGGTAATGTCATCAGCGCTACAAGAGAATGGGGTCTGTGGGGAGGACAAGGAAGAGGACGACGAGGAGGAGGAGAACTGTGGGCTCTCTGAGATGGGTTGATTTCTTGTAGATGTTTCATTACCCAACTGGGTAAAATCATCAGAGCTAGAAGGGAGCGGGGCTTGCTCTTTATTTATATATGTGGCTTGCCCTGTCAGTGTTAGTAGAATGTTGTTTTCTTCTTGGTAATTCCTTGACTGGATTCAGGTCCAGGTAATAATAATAATAATAATAATAATAATAATAATAATAATAATAATAATAATAATAATAATAATAATAATAATAATGGAGGAAATACCATAAAGGCAATCAACACCTGGGCAATCCCAGTCATTAGGTACACAGCTGGAATAGTGGACTGGACTCAAGCAGAACTAAAAGCAATGGATAGGCAGACCAGAAAAATAATGACAATGAATCATGCCCTTCATCCACGCAGTGACATTGATAGACTTTATCTACCAAGGCAAATAGGTGGGCGTGGAATGCTACAAGTACATCAGATGGTTGAAGAAGAAAAAATGGCTTTGGAAGAATATCTGAAGAACAATGATGAAGATGCACTGAAATTAGTATATCAGGAAGGCTTACTAACTACTGGAGAGACCAAACTGGCCTACAAGAAAGACCAAATGAAGAACAGAATAGAGGCATGGGAAGACAAAGCACTACATGGCCAATACATTAAAAAAATAGCTGGGAAAGCAGATAATAATAAAACCTGGCAATGGCTAAGAGCAGGAAAATTGAAGAAAGAGACCGAGGGACTAATTCTGGCTGCACAAGACCAAGCCTTAAGGACAAATGCATATAAAGTCAAAATTGAGAAGACAGCAACAGACAGTAAGTGCCGCCTATGCAAAGAAGCTGAAGAAACAGTGGACCACTTGGTAAGCTGTTGCAAGAAGATTGCACAGACTGACTACAAGCAGCGGCATGACAAAGTAGCAACAATGGTGCATTGGAAGATCTGCAAAAATATCATTTGCCTGTAAGCAAAAACTGGTGGGATCATAAAATAGAGAAAGTCATAGAAAATGATAAAATTAAACTGCTCTGGGACTTCAGAATTCAAACAGACAAGCACCTGCAACATAACACCCCAGACTTAACAATTGTCGATAAGAAAGACAAAAAAGTCTGGATAGTGGACGTGGCAGTGCCTGGAGATAGCAGAATAGAAGAGAAAGAACTGGAGAAGATAACAAAATACAAAGACCTACAAATAGAAATAGAAAGATTGTGGCAAAAGCAAGCAAGGGTAGTACCAATAGTCATAGGCTCCTTGGGTGCAATCCCAAAACAACTGGAGCACCACTTGAACACCCATTGGCATTGACAAATTCGCTATTAGTCAATTGCAAAAGGCGGCCTTATTAGGAACTGCTTCCATCCTGCGACGATACCTGTAATACCATCAAACATCCACATCTGCCATCAAACATCCACATCTGCCTATCCCAGGTCCTGGGTAAGGACTCGATAGGTAGACAAAATGCCAAATCCAGTCTAAACATCTGGCTGACTGTGCGATGATCCATAATAATAATAATAATAACAACAACAACAACAACAATAAAGTTGGAAGGGACCTTGGAGGTCATCTGGTCCAACCCCCTCCTCAGGCAGGAAACCCTATACCATTTCGGACAAATGGCTGTCCAGTCTCTTCTTAAAAACTTCCAGTGTTGGAGCATTCACCGCTTCTAGAGGCAGGTTGTTCCACTGGTTGATTGTTCTAACTGTCAGGAAGTTTCTCCTTAGTTCTAGATTGCTTCTCTCCTTGATTAGTTTCCATCCGTTGCTTCTTGTCCTGCCTTCAGGCGCTTTGGAGAATAGCTTGACTCCCTCTTCTTTGGAGCAGCCCCTGAGATATTGGAACACTGCTATCCTGTCCCCCCTTGTCCTTCTCTTCATTAAACTAGACATACCCAATTCCACCAGCTGTTCCTTATATGCTTTAACTTCCAGTCCCCTAATCTTCTTTGTTGCTCTTCTCTGTACTCTTTCTAGAGTCTCAGCATCTTTTTTACATCGTGGTGACCAAAACTGGATGCCGTATTCCAAGTGTGGCCTTACCAAGGCCTTGTAAAGTGGTATTAATACTTCATGTGATCTTGATTCTCAGCCAGCCAGTCAGTCAGCTAGGTTCTCAGCCAGCCAGTCACACCAGACCCCAAACAATCCTCAAGACCTTATCACTCCCAAATGTTGAGTTAGGAGTGACCAACGGTGGTCTCTTTGGAAGATCATTCTCATTTGAAAGCAGACGATTGAATTGTTGGATCCAATGCTCCCTTATCCTTCACGAAACCTTGGAAAGTCCCCTCTGGAGAAACTGACCAGGATGCAGCTTTACCTATTCCCAGAATTAAAGGGAAGAAAGTTCTGAGCTATCTGCATTACCTTGAATATCCCAGATGATCTTGGTCTGCCCCACTTTCAGAGTCAGATTCATCCCAACTGCTTCTCCTCCTGTGCTTCCTCCTCTCTAGATTTCAAGTGCTGTTTTATTTCAGAGGACGCTGAAGTTCTGTGTCTACCATGTTGATAAACAGAAGAAGCACATTCTCCTGGGCCAAGTTATCTTCCCACTGAAAAATGAAACTTTGGCTGAAGATGGAAAGGTTGTGGTCTGGAAAGATTTGGAACCAGATAACCTGGAGGTAAAATATTAAATTTGTTAGATGAATAAGCACACAGTTTGTTTGGGGTGGGGTTTTTTTTTCTTTTGTAAGCAATGAATTTGACGTTGGCTAGAATTCACAGATTATTAACTTCCTCTATAAGTGTTTTGAACTTAGTGCAGTCTGTGAAATTGCTCATTTGTGTGTGAGAAACTGTTATAGTCTGGGGGAGCTGTGGGTTCACCGAGAATGGGGCAGTGAGGACAAAAATTAGTTGAGGCTGTTTTTCTTTTGATTTGTTGGGACCGTTTGAAGGACGTTCTTTGCTTTCTAAGTCCATGTTGAGAGCGACAAGGATCAAGTGTGTCCTGTTTCAAAATGGTGAGGATTTGTGCCATATTTTTTTAGCAATACAAATACATATACTTTTTAGCAATCTGGGAATACAGATAAGGGAAGAGAGGATCAAATTAAGTCTTGATATCTAAAATGAGGTACTTCTGACTTGTGTTCAAACTAAACCTTGATGTGTTCTTCAAAAAAACCCTGGCTTAGCATTATGTGTGACTATAATCAGCATCAGATTGGGTGAGCCAAAAAAATCCTACTGATCTTATTGGCCTTTTCCCCTCTTATCAGTCAAACAGAAGAAATCTGTTGAGGAAAGGAATCAGATGTTGCTGATGTCGGAGGACCTTTCTTATTTCAAGTTGAGCAACATTCTCCTCCTTCACCACAATGCTGCCCATCCAGCAACATCTGGGGTGGATGAAGGAGAATTAATTATAGACTCATTAGCTCTGCCGTTTCTGGTTTAGCCATCCCACTAATTGGAGTGAATAAGAGCTCAAGTTGTGGAAGAAATAGTATTTGTTTAAGATTTCTGACCCGTGTCTTTTTCTGCTTCCTTCAAGCCACCTTCTGAACATGGTGACCTCCAGTTCTCTCTCAGCTACAATGACTACCTGGCCCGTCTCACGGTGGTGGTGCTGAGAGCGCGAGGTTTAAAGGTCCAGAAAGAGCGAAATGGTATTGGTCAGTATGGGAGATATCTACAACTATTTTGCTTCGTTTCTTTTCTTCCTTCTAAGTCAAATTTGTAGGAATAACTCTTGTCTTGTTCATGACTGTATTCTGAAGGATAAGCCTGTTGATGACCTCTCTAATCATCAGCTGGAAAATTGACTAACCTGGCACCTCCGTTCTTCAACCGTGAGAGGAAAGCGGGCAAAAGTTAAATTAAATTCAAATTAAATATTTGAATGTGTATCCCACATCTCAGTTTGGGTCTAAATTGGTACCCTATCTGGATTATGAAACTCCAGTCCACTAGGTGGCAGGATTGAGATATAGTTCTTGTTTCTCTTTGCTGCCATCCAGTGGCTACTCAGAAATTTGCAGCAGCCTACAGTAATTTAAAGTAATTCCTCCGTGTACAGAATTTTAGCCCAAAATTCCTGTTTCAAAAACTGTTTATTCTTCGTATCAAGCAATTTCATCCCCAAAGATTTTACTCTGAGACTGTCGAATGTCCTCTAAATATTCTCAGATTTCAATATTTGCTTCATATCCTATCTGTATTTGACATCTCATGATCTTACGCTGCAGTATTTGACATTTGCTATTTATCAATTGGTGTGTAAACTTACACTACAATACTCCAGCCTATTAAAAAGTGGACAAATGGGGATTTATGGGGGCATGCATAATCCTTCACATTTTATATGCCCCTAACCCTCTCTTTCCCAAGACACCCCAAGTTGGCAATGTATTGAGGCATTATAAAGAAAGGGGTACAGATTGTGGTAAAAAAAAAAGTCAAATTGGCAAATGCAGAGGTGCAATCAAAACTCTTTTTATGTGTATTGCCTGTACAATGCAGATAAGACAGTCAGGGCATTGATCACACCATTGTGGCCACCATCTTGATTTCGATTGACACTAATCCACCAGGCAGGGGGTGAGATTGGTGCTAATTTCCCCTACCTTGATAGCTTCATGCTTATTCTGTGAACAAAAGATCTCAACTGCAGGTGACTTCCCTCTCTTAGAACCCTTTTCAAGACCTTGTGAAAACTTCTCCAAGGTCAGATAGCTGGTATTTTGTGAGTCAACAAATCACTGCTTCCTGGTGCCCTGAGTTTTGGGTCTTGGCTTTCTCCTGCAGTCATAACAGGATCTCTAGGAGGTTTCACCCATTTATTTTGCAAGGACCTCGCTCCCAACTTACCAAAATAAAACAAATATTAACAATTTCAGCGCCAGAGACATTTAGAATAACGGAGTTGGAAGGGACCTTGTAGGTCATCTAGTCCAACCCCGCCCAACCAAAAAGGAGAACCTACTACGCCATTTATGACAGATGGGAGTCCAATCTCTTCTTGAAAGCTTTCGGTGAGGAAGCTCCCACAACATCTGAAGGCAACTTCTGTTCCGTTGGTTGATTGTTGATTGGAGGCTAAAGAAAAAAAGAATGGAAAAGTTGTGTGTTCCTGCCCCTCTATATATATCTGAGGTGAGAAGAGATCACATTCACACTGTCTGGATGAATTTAAATCATATAGAATAGCATTGGAAGGGTCCTGATATCAAAACAATGCGTTTTGGCTCTCTGATAAGGCATCAAAAGATGATACACTCAAAGTATTCAGTGCAAGACTTTCCTATTAGATGTTTGAGCAGCATACATTGGATATTGACCAAACTTGGTTTTAGATATATCTATATCTACTTTGCAACAAGATCAAATTTCCCATATCCATGCTTATGTTGCTGGAAAAATTGGAGTATTGTTGGAGGTGCAATCCATAACATTAAATTAAAATTGTATTCTTCCAAAGTGTCACTTTGGAGCTTGTGTTTGAGTATTGTTTTTCTTCTCAGTGTTTCCAACCTCATCCTTTCGTTCCAGGTGTGTGTGTCAGAGTGTCACTAATGAACCACAACCAGCTCATCAAAAGCAAAAGGACCACAGCAATCATTGGATCCTCCAATCCGTTGTACAATGAGACTTTTAGCTTCAAGGTGGACCAGCTGGACCTCGACGCAACCAGTCTGAACTTGTCTGTTCTGCAGGGAGATGGTAAGTAGCCTTGGGGACTCACATTTACGTTTTCGCCCTGATCTTTATTTAATCCTAATGATTTTTGTGGCTTTTGTTTAGAGACATCCTCGCTGGGCTGTGTGATTGTGGGGCCCTTCATGTACACCCGGGGGAAGGAACTTGAACATTGGAACGAGATGATGAGTAAACCCAAGGAGCTGGTCAAAAGATGGCATGCGTTGTCGCTTAGCAGCTGAAAACTCTTACAATAGATAGTTTCTATTTCCATGGTGGGTCCATCAGAGGTAAAGTCTGATTCTATTCATCACAGAGGTTCTCGGTCTCAGTGATCAAAAGGCAAGGGACCACCTTTCTTGAAGAATCTCATGCTAGTAGATTCTCTCAGATTACCCACTGAACGAAAATGAGAAGATTGTTTGATCCTAAAAACGAGAAGATCCCCCCCCATCAATCACAAGAAACGTGTACCGGACGTATTGCTGACTTTTGATGCCTCAACCCCTAGGTTCTGTGAATTAGTAGAATATTTCGGTATAACTCAAGAGCTGAAATTAAGGGGTTAAGAGTATCTATGTCAGGTTGGTTGCTGTAATCCCAGATAAAAGAGTTTATGAAATGACCACCTACAAAAGGACTCTTCCAAAATAACATTGCGGCACTCCTGCTGAAAGCACGACTATTGAACTAAATGGAATAAACACGTTTAGTTCATTTTAGTCATTTATTTAGTCCTGACTCAGAGTAGTTGTGGTTAAGATGGCTAAGACACTGTCAACTGGAAAGCCGGCAGCCCTAGTTTGAGACCCAGGCTTGATGCAACAGGGTGAGCTCCTGTTCCTTGCTCAGCTGCTGCAAGCTAGCAGTTTGAAAGCATAGAAATGCGGGTAGATAAATAGGTACCACTTTGGTGGAAATGTAATGTTCTGTCCCAGCCTAGTTGAACTCCTTGTTAAGTTCACAAGGAGACAACCCCTCTTCAAATCAAGCAGGCAGAAACTGCAGGACAAACCTAAACCCCTTTTCTTACTCACAGACTTGAGGAAAAAACAAACACAGTTCATCGCAACTTGATTCTTAACCTGAACGGTTGCCTTCGGCAGCCAGCACCTCCCACACCTTCTCTTTTATTATACAGCCAAGGCGTGGCTTCCTAATGCCTTCTCCTTTGCCTTTGGAGCCGCCCCATTGCATTCCTTTGTCCTGCTCTCTTTGCCTGCCGGCATTTACGAGCATCCTGAATGTCACCCAGCTGTGAGTCATCACTATTCCCCTCAGCTTCTCAGCACAGCTGTGTCTCAACCTGAGCGTGAGTAGAGGGGCCAGGCTCCTCGTCAATTTTCTAAATCTTGTAGCTCCTCTGACTCTGATGTCACTCCAGGCCCCTCCTCCTCCTCCTCTCATCCCTCAGACTCAGCTGCCAGATCTACGGGCTGGTGAGGAATCACAACAGGTAATAGCACTTCAAGTTGTCATGCTAGCTTCAGGACCTCGGCAATGTCTTTGAAGTGCTGGCTCAATGGCTATGAAAGGGAGATGAGCACCACTCCCTAGACCAGTGGTTCTCAACCTTTCTAATGCTGCGACCCCATAATACAGTTCCCCATGTTGTGGTGACCCCCAATCACTTATACATCACCGGGTGCCAGGGGCGTGGCCAAAGGGGGAAAAATGGCAGACAGCCTTGTTTGGCGACCCCTGTGAAATGGTCGTTCGACCCCAAATGGGGTCCCGACCCACAGGTTGAGAACCACTGCCCTAGACTCAGCAACAACTAGTTGAGTAAAATCTTCCTCCCTCCCAATCTGCTGTCTAGAATATTTCCACAGCTTATTTATTGTTCATCTTGGGAACAGGCTTGTAAGATCTCATACAGGAGTTCAGTGATTATCAGCGAAGAAATGAATCACCTTGCAGATGATTCAGAAAAAAGGGTCAGCTAGTTGTCTTTAGTGAGCATAAACATTCAAGCTATCTCCTTGGTGAAGAATGGTTGCAGGAATTGGGTAGGTCTAGTGTAATGAAAATAAGTGCCAGGGGTAATATGATAGCAGTCATCCAGTATCTAAGGCAGGGGTCCTCAACCCCTGGTCCGTGGCATGTCAGCAACCGGTCCGCACAAACAAGCGAAGCCCCATCGTTGGGATGTAGGCAGCACACACAACCACGCACCCTCCAGTTCGCAGAAAAACGTCTCTCCATGGAACCGGTCCCTGGTGCCCAAAAGGTTGGGACCTCTGATCTAAGGAACAGCCCCAAAGAAGAAGGGGTCAACCTATTTTCCAAAGCACCTGAAGGCAGCAGCAGCAGCAATGGATGGAAGTTAATCAAGGAGAGAATCAACCTAGAACGAAGGAGAAATTTCCCACCAGGACAATTAATTAGCGGAACGACTTGCCGTTAGAAGTTGTGGATGCTTCATCACTGTAGGTTTTTAAGAGACTGGATAGTTGTTGTCTGAAATGGTATAGGATTTCCTGCTTGAGAAGGGGCTGGACTAGAAGACTTTCAAAGTCGCTCCCAACTCTTGTTCTTCTGAAATTTCCATGGACTTACTATTGACAGTAGAAATGGACATTCAGATTTCCATCATGGAGTTCTCGGAAAATTTGATTCTGCCATTAAAAGAGAGTTTAATCCTTAAGTCCTTTCAATAGAGAAAAACATTTCCACTCCACGAGTTATTTCTCTTTCCTTAGTGCAGGGGTAGGCAACCTTGGCTCTTTTATGACTCATGGACTTCAACTCCCAGAATTCCTGGAAACCTCTCCCTTTCCCTCAGCATGGCCGGCTCAGGAATTCTGGGAGTTGAAGTCCACGAGTCATAAAAGAGCCAAGGTTGCCTACCCCTGCCTTAGTGAATTGTTGCTAAAAAATTTGGTAGAAAACTGGCTGATAAAGACAGCAACGAGGAAAACATTGTAATCTGATCTATGGAGTCACAACCATAATGTCTGCGTTATTGGAGCTGTTTCCTGTTGTGAGAAGACTTTTTCCATTCTCATGCTGTGTGACGTAGTTCGGCAAAATTCTGTGTTGATAAAGGAAGGCTTTGAGCTACTACAGGATTCTTGAAGATCAAATTATAAACCTCTACAACAGGGATGCCCAACCTTGGCAATGCTGGTGGGCTTCAACTCCCAGAATCCCCCAACCAGGACACCCATGCTCTACACAAATACAAAAAAAAAATATTCACAGAGTAGGGCTCTCAACAACAAGAAAAAGAACCTCACCTTTTAATCTGAGATTCAGTTCAATCTTGGTAAATTCTACTTGGGATCCCTTTGCTGTGTTCACAAATAACATGTCCATTATTTAAACAAACTTGGGGAGGGGAAATATAAAATAATTTCAGAAACTCCTGCAAGAGTCAACTCGTGATCTTTTTGTAGCTACTAATTTATTCCTTAGCTCCACCGCTCTGGAGCAAAAGGAAAAAATAATCAGGAAATTAATTGAAACAGGAAAGTTTTTTTGTTTTGTTTTTTGTCAGAACAGGATACAGTAGATACAAGTAGAATTAATGAGTCCGATGTTCTTTTGCAAAAAGACAAGATTTTACTCTTTGCTCCATTATTATAATTTATAAAGGAGTTCTGGTAAAGCAACATCGTGCCCTCCACTGGGTGGCAAATAATGACTTTGCACATTGTGCTGAAATAACGTCGTTTGTTTCATTTGGGCTTAGATCTTCTAATAGGAATCCATGGTTTGTAAACCCCATGATTGGAGATGAGCTTGTCAATGCTAATGGCCAGATAGTACAAATGCCTCAATGCATGTTGACCTACCATTGTGGCTAATGCTGGAAGACGACCATCCTGTACAGACTGGGTCAAATTCTTGCAAACCTGGTTAGTGGAGGATCGCTACAGCATTTGGCAGCCGTATCGTGGTTCTAGCTCATGCATGCTCCTTGTTTTGTAAACTGTGCTCCTTATGCTTTTGCGAACAAACTGTGATCCAGCAAAGGAAGACTGGGCATCATGTTTCAACCCACCACTGTGCTGTGTGTTGTGTTCTGGTTGATCTATAGCAAAAGAACATGTGTATGAAATATCTTTTGAGCCAGATCTTGTGTCTTTTGATGGTCTGTCCCGCATTGTGTTTTGTTAAAATAAAATACTGCAAAGCCTGGGAAACGAGACCTTCCCGCTGTCCCCGTCATTGTGGGTCTCGTCTTAAATCAGGGGTGTCCGATTTTGGCAACTTTAAATCCTGTGGACTTCCAACTCCCCAGAATTCCCAGAAAATCACAACTGGCTAAGGAATTCCGGGAGCTGCAAGTCCACAGGTCTTGAAAGTTGCCTTCAATCAAGGGCATGGGAAAACAATAAATTGGCGCACGTTCTCTTAATCATCGTTGCACGTTGTCCAGAGACCTTAGCACGTTCTGCCTGGCTTCCCACACGCACCTACTCAACGGCCCACCCCTCGCAGTTTTCCCGAGCACACAATTGAGTTGGGCACAAGGAACAAGGCCCACAAAAAAATATTCTTGCCTATGCAGAAAGCCACTCCGGTGCTGAAAATTGCCACTGTAAATACTTCAGCGAAGTCAAGCAAGGGGTTTGCCGATGGCAAGGATAAGGCTGCCTCTCCATTTTATGCTGTGCTTTGGCTGAAGGAACGACAGAGCTCACTCCAGCTGAGAGAGGCTGGTTGCTGCACTTAGTGGATAATTGGGAGGGGCCACCAAATGCCTGTTGACTCGGGATTCTTTGAGGAAAGAAGAGTTTTCTATCAGGGATGGACCTATAGGCCTCCAGATGTTGCCCAGCTAAACTCCCGGCCACGCACACACCACAGCCAGCCCCAATAGAAGATATTATTGTTGACTTTGCAGGAGGAGGAGGAGGAGGAAGACGACGACTGTGGGGTCCTTGGTGCTCTCTGAGCTGGGTGGTTTTCTTGCAGACGTTTCATTACCCAACTAGGTAACATCATCAGTGCTACAAGGGAGAGCAGTTTGTGAAGAGGAGAAGGAGGAGGAGAACGACAACTGTGGTCCTTGGTGCTCTCTGAGCTGGGTGCTTTTCTTGCAGATGTTTCATTACCCAACTAGGTAACATCATCAGTGCTAGAAGGGAGTGGGGTTTGTAAGGAGGAGGAGGAGTTGGAGGAGGAGTTGGAGGAGGAAAGAACTGTCGGGTGCAGGGTGCTCTCTGAGCTGGGTGGTTTTCTTGCAGACGTTTCATTACCCAACTAGGGAACATCATCAGTGCTAGAAGGGAGAGCAATTTGTGAAGAAGAGGAGGAGGAAGAGGACTATGGGGTCCTTGGTGCTCTCTGAACCGGCTTGTTTTCTTGCAGACGTTTCATTACCCAACTAGGGAACATCATCAGTGCTAGAAGGGAGGGGTGGTGTTGGCTCCCAGTACGAGATCAACATTTTAAGATCTAGGCTTCCCACCACAGATCCAAGTTCAGCCAGGCTCCACACCAAACTAAAACCCCTAAATTACACAAATAGAGGAAAGAGTTATTATATTCACTTAAGGCGGCACTTTGAACGCAAACCTGTTTTTTCCACAGGAATAGACTGAGAAATAGGGTGGTTTTTTTTTGGGGGGGGTTTTTTTTGCCCCCTGGTATCTTTTAATCAGGAGCATAATTTAAAGTCTGGTTTGTTTTTTTCCTCTCCCTTTGAAGCATTTATTTGCTTTGCAAGCTGAGTGCATTTGGCACATCTCCTCCAGGGATTAGAGGTATTTTTTTTTTTTTAAACGCAAATGTAGAAATCCCTGCCGCCAGTTTGATAACGTAGCTGAAGCCCCCCCGTTTGTGAAGAGGAAAATGTCTTTCTGCTATTACAATATATTTACTTCCAAAACCAGGAGCTTCTGATAGATAAGCTGGCGTGATGGCAAGGAAGGCGAAAAATTGGGGCTGACAAAAAAAAAAAAAAAAAAAGGGTGCGGCAAGGAAAAATATTTTATTTTTTTTAGGCGACACATTTAAAACAAAGTTGGCCGGGAAGAGTTTCCAGATGTCTTTATCTCTTTTTTCAGGAACTTCCTGAAAGTCTAACAAAGAAAACATCAGTCAGCTTTTGAGTAGCTTTTTAATAACGGTCTGAAGAAATCACTGCTCTTAAGACGCACTCGTAAAAATAACACGCATTCATTTCCAAGACCAAAAAAAACAAAAAACAAAACTCGTCCACATCGCCCTATTTTACGTCTTTCTGTGGTTGTGAACTTGAGTGAGGAACCTCATTAGAAAAGGCCTGGCTTCAGAGATCGAGGTGGAATTCCAGCAGCCGGAAGTCTTTCTCCAAAGGGAAACTGTTTTCATCCAGGACAAAATGGCTCTTGATGGTTAGAAGGTAGGACGCCTTGGAATCCGTGAGCAGAGAGTGGCAAAGATCGGCCACCAGCATCCCGTAGGTGGCATCTGAGGAAGCTTCTGCAACAGAAGAAGAAGAGGAAGAGGAAGGAGGAGAAGAAGAAGAAGAAGAAGAAGAAGAAGAAGAAGAAGAAGAAGAAGAAGAAGAAGAAGAAGAAGAAGAAGAAGAAGAAGAAGAAGAAGAAGAAGAAGAAGAAGAAGAAGAAGAAGAAGAAGAGAAAAAGAAGTTCACAATCCTTCCCATTGGAGGCTCCCGAGAAATTTTCTTTTCCCTGGCTAGGCCAGAGGTCTCCGAACTTTCCGGGAACGCAGCCCGAAGGGAAGCAGAGCAGTTTGCAAACTGCGTGCAAACGGGACCAGACACACTGGTGCGGCGCTAGCGGGCCCTATTTGCGCATGTGCAAATGGGCCATGCAGCCCACTGGAGCTAGCGGCCTATTTGCACCTGCGCATAGATGCAAACAGGCCCAGGGGCGCTAGTGCAAGTGGGGGGGGGGAGTGTGTGCACGCGTGAGTGCACGCGCCAGCCAGCCATTTCCGCAGTCTGCTAGCCAAGAGGCCGCAGCCTGTATTGGAGAGCCCTGGGCTAGAGCAGGGCTTTTCAACCAGTGGTACGGGTACCACCTGTGGTACATGGGCACCTGGCAGATGGTACACGGCCATCCTAGAAAAGTGGTAGCGGGGGGGGGGAATGAGCTGAACCGGTGGCAGCACCGCACACGCCTGAGTGAGAGACGGCTGGAGCTGCATGAGGTAGGTAACCTCATCAGGGCTAAAAGGGAGGATGGTTTGAGGGGAGGAAGGGAAGAAGAGGAGGACGACTGTGGGGTCCTTGCTGTTCTCTGAGCTTGGTTATTTTCTTGCAGACGTTTCATTACCAAACTAGGTAACATCATCAGTGCCAAAAGGGAGTGGGGTTTGCAGGGATGAGGAGGAGGAGGACGACGATGACTGTGGGGTCCTTGGTGGTCTCTGAGCTTGATTATTTTCTTGCAGACATTTCATTACCAGAGTAGGTAACATCATCAGTGCTAGAAGGGAGTTGGGTTTGAGGGCAGGAAGAGAGGAGGAGGAGGAGGAAGACGACGACGACTGTGGGGTCCTTGGTGCTCTCTGAGCTTGATTATTTTCTTGCAGACATTTCATTACCAGAGTAGGTAACATCATCAGTGCTAGAAGGGAGTTGGGTTTGAGGGCAGGAAGGGAGGAGGAGGAGGAGGAGGACGATGACTGTGGGGTCCTTGGTGCTCTCTGAGCTTGGTACTTTTCTTGCAGACATTTCACCACCAGAGTAGGTAACATCATCAGTGCTAGAAGGCAGGGCGGTTTGAGGGCAGGAAGGGAGGAGGAGGAGAAGGAGGATAACTGTGGGGTCCTTGGTGCTCTCTGAGCTTGGTTCTTTCCTTGCAGACATTTCATCACCAGAGTAGGTAACATCATCAGTGCTACAAGAGAGTTGGGTTTGAGGGGAGGAAGGAAGGAAGAGGAGGAGAAGGATCTGAGCCGGGTTGCTTTCTTGCAGACGTTTCATTACCCAACTAGGTAACACCATCCGTCTCAGAAGAGAGTGAGGTTTGCTCTCTGCTTAGGGAACTCTCATCCTTTGCTTCGTGAACCTGAAATTGCAGACCAAAAACCTCTCCAGGGTTACACCACGGATTCCCAAAGCATTACCTACAGCTTTCTTCAGCCATTCTGCGGGAATGTTAAGGAATATTTTCTCCAACAATTCGGATCCCACCTGAACAGAGATTTCATAAGCCCCGTCCTCCACGGTCATCACGGCAGGTCTAAAAGGAGGAAATGGGGGAGGGAAAAAAAAATGAGCAGCCTTTCAGTTTTAATGTTTGAGGTTTCCTGCTACAAGATACTTAAGGATGCCATCGTCTAGAACAGGGCTTTTCAACCTTTTCACCCATGGTGCCACTTTTAGGATATGGCAACATCCGAGTGCCACCCGTCGGCTAGCAAGGTGTCAAAAACTTGATGACCCCCCCAAAAAGGACAAAAAGTGATCAAGTACAGGTAGTCCTCGACTTACAACACTTCGCTTAGTGACTGTTCGAAGTTACAATGGCACTGAAAAAAGGGCCCCCCCAAGCCACAGCCAAGCAAGACACCTGCTGCCCACCCAGTGGCGTTCTTCCTCCTGTCTGAGGTTTTCATTGTTGTGAGCATTTCTGTTGAGGATTGGCAGCGGGGGTGGGGTGGGGGTGTTTGGTTTTTATTCCCCCCGTCTGCTGGGTGGTTGCAGCAGGTTTTGGTCACTTCACATGACCCTGGGACACTGTGAACGTCATAAATGTGAATCAGTTGCCAAGCATCTGAATGTAAATCACAAGACCCTGGAGATGCTGCAACATTCCAGCTGATGGGCGCTTTTTCTGGGCTCAGAGGAAGCGGCAGGATCAGTGCTGCTTTCCAGCTGATTGGAGCTTCTTCAGGACTCAGCAGAAACACCAGGATCAGCGCCGAGCTCCAGCTGGAGCCTGATGCTGATCCTTGCGCTTCCGCTGAGCCCTGACAGCCCCGAAGAAGCACCGATTAGCTGGAAAGCAGCACTGATCTTGGCGCTTCCGCTGAGCCCTGACAGCCCCGAAGAAGCGCTGATCCTGGCGCTTCCACTGAGCCCTGACAGCCCTGCAGCTCCATCCATCTCTCGCTCAGGTTTGTGCGGTGCTGCCACAAGTTCAGCTCATTCCCCTCCCCCGCTACCACTTTTCTAGGATGGTCACGTACCACCTGCCAGGTGCCAATGTACCACAGGTGGTACCCGTACCACTGCTTGAAAAGCCCTGGTCTATAACTACATATTACTCGTTTATCTCAAAGTGCGGTGTTGTGAGACAGCAAGGCATCGACTGCCAGCAAACGCATTCGAAAGTTGCTTAATTCTCCCTCTTAATCGGCGTTTCTCGACCTGGCCAGCTTTGAAGACGCCTGGATTTCGACACCCAGACTTCTGTAATCAGCACGGACCAGGAAACGGAAACCAGGCCATCCCCGACCGACAACCACAACGGAGCGCAGAACTCCTGTTGCTAAGCGAGGCGTTCGTTAAGCGGGGTTTTGCCTCATTTTACGACCTTTCTTGCCACAGGGCTTAAGTGAATCAGGCCGTTGGTAAGTGAGGTAACCCGGTTATTGTGTGAACCTGGCTTCCCCCACTGATCTTGCCTATTGGAAGGACGCAAACGGGGATCACGTGACCCCCCCCCTCCGGGACACTGCGACCATCCTAAGTGGGAGTCAGTCGTCAAGTGTCTGAATGTAAGTCGCGGGAGTGCGGGGATGCTGCAACAGTCGTAAGTGTGAATCATAATCATCATCATAATCATCATCATAATAAAGTTGGAAGGGACCTTGGAGGTCATCTAGTCCAAGCCCCTGTAACCCTATACCAGGGGTAGGCAACCTTGGGTCTTTTATGACTTGTGGACTTCAACTCCCAGAATTCCTGAGACAGCCATGCTGAGGGGAAATGGAGAGGTTTCCAAGCTGAGCCATGCTGGCTCAGAAATTCTGGGAGTTGAAGTCCGCAAGTCACGAAGAGGCCACAGTTCCCCCATGCTGGCTCAGGAATTCTGGGAGTTGAAGTCCACGAGTCATAAAAGAGCCCAGGTTGCCTATCCTGACCTGTACCATTTCGGACAAATGGCTGTCCAGTTTCTTCTTAAAAACTTCCAGTGTTGGAGCATTCACCGCTTTTGGAGGCAGGTTGTTCCACTGGTTAATTGTTCTCACTGTCAGGAAGTTTCTCCTTAGTTCTAGGTTGCTTCTCTCCTTGGTTAGTTTCCATCCGTTGCTTCTTCTCCTGCTTTCAGGTGCTTTGGAGAATAGCTTGACTCCCTCTTCTTTGGGGCAGCCCCTGAGATACTGGAACATGGCTATCATGTCCCCCCTCGTCCTTCTCTTCATTAAACTAGACTTACCCAATTCCAGCAACCGTTCTTTATATGTTTTATATGTTTTAGTCTCCAGTCCCCTAATCATCTTTGTTGCTCTTCTCTGCACTCTTTCTAGAGTCTCAACACCTTTTTTACATCGTGATGACCAAAACTGGATGCAATATTCCAAGTGTGGCCTTACCAAGGCATTGTAAAGTGGTATTAATACTTCACGTGATCTTGATTCTATCCCTCTGTTAATGCAGCCTAGCACTGTGTTGGCTTTTTTGGCACATGGCTGGCTCATATTTAAGTGATTGTCCACTAGGACTCTGAGATCCCTCTCACAGTTACTACTACTGAGCAAGGTATCCCCTATACTATGCCTGTGTATTTGGTTTCTCTTGCCTAAATGTAGAACCTTACTTACCTGCTTTCAGGTGCTTTGGAGACTAGCTTGACTCCCTCTTCTTTGGGGCAGCCCCTGAGATACTGGAAGACTGCTATCATGTCCCCCCTGGTCATAAGTCAGTTTTTTTATGTTACGTTTGTCACCTTGAATGGCTACTGAAGGAACGGTTGTGAGTCAAGGCCTAGCTGTACCTGTTTGTAAATTAAATAGATAGCAAGGTGAGCTATTGCGGCTATTACTCAATGTGGAAAGATATCCTGGCCGCTACACGCCTTCCCCCGTGCCTGCTTAACTCAAGGACATTTTTTCCCTACTTTGAAGTCCAGAATGGTACCTAACCACAAGTGGGTCTCCGCACGGAAGCAATTACGGGTGAGCAGAAGGACGCTGCCCACCGAGCTGACCTTCCAGTCTTCAACGAACACTTCTTATAATCAGAAACAATTAAGTGGCAATTTCAAAGCGAAAGCAGCCAGCTTGCCCGGTTTCGCATCGAGCTAAATTATTGATACATCAGAACAGGGGCCAATTACAGCCTTATCAGGAGCCGATAAGGCTGCCGGAAACAATCTCGCCAACCTTCACCGTCTTTGTGAAGTCCAAAGCGCCTTAGCACACACCAAGGGCAGAAACCTGCCAGGCAAACATTATTAACAATCATAATTATCCACCTTGTTGCGTTATCCACCAACAACCGCGGCGCTGTTTGACTCACGGCTGCCTGCCTGCAAAACGGGGATAGCGAGTAAAACAAAAAACAAAAAAACACAATATCCAAATTTAGCTTGGTGCAGTGGACTCCCAATTCAGCATGCAGCTCAACTCGCAACCTGTCATTTGGCGACTGTTCAAAGTCGCAACAGCACTGGAAAAGAAAAATGACTTATTTTTCACGTGGATGACATCCCCAGGGTCACGTGGTCAAACTTTTGGGATCAGTTATGGTCGTACGTTGAGATGCATTCAAGCCCATCTGACTTTGGCAACCATGAAGAAGCAGGGGAGTTTAAAAGAACGATCCTCAGGTCAAAATCACATGGACCAAACGGCCGGGACTAGAAATATTCCCCTAGTAGCATACTCAAAACAGCATCGGTATTATTTTTCTGAAGGTGAATAAAAGCAGAGAGGATGGCCCTAAGCTACCTTAATACCACTTTACAATGCCTTGGTAAGGCCACACTTGGAATCCTGCATTCAATTTTGGTTGCCACGATGTAAAAAGGATGTTGAGACTCTAGAAAGAGTCCAGAGAAGAGCAACAAAGATGATCAGGGGACTGGAGACTAAAACATATAAGGAACGGTTGCTGGAATTGGGTCTGTCTGGTTTAATGAAGAGAAGGACGAGGGGGACATGATAGCAATCTTCCAGTATCTCAGGGGCTGCCCCAGAGAAGAGGGAGTCAAGCTATTCTCCAAAGCACCTGAGGGCAGGACAAGAAGCAACGGATGGAAGCTAATCAAGGAGAGAAGCAACCTAGAACTAAGGAGAAACTTCCTGACAGTGAGAACAATTAACCAGTGGAACAACCTGCCTCCAGAAGCTGTGAATGCTCCAACAATGGAAGTTTTTAAGAAGAGACTGGATGGCCATTTGTCTGAAATGGTATAGATGACCTTCAAAGTCCCTTCCAACTTTATTTTTATTTTTATTATTATTACCTTCTCAAGCTACTCAAGTGAATCTAAAACCCACAAATAAATGAAGTATTTTGAAGCAGAAATCCAAGGGGTGGACGGGGGTGTGTGTCTAAATGTAATTGAGTGTTTCTCTTATTCAGACATCCAGGTCTGTCCTCCCAAATTGTACTGGTGAGGATCCTTGACACTGTTACGTGAGGACAGCCAAAGCAAAAACTTTGCGATCAGAATAAGGGGAGGGCATCTTGGCATCTCTGCTTTTGAGAGTAAGACCACAAACGGATTCCTCGAATTCCTATTATCGTTTTTTTTTTTTTTTTTATGAAAGTCAGATGCAACTGGAAGAAAGTCTGTTCTCTCCATAAATTGTTCTTTACTGCCCTCTGGTGTCAGTCCACCAGAAGTGCCTCTTCTTAACAGACTAAAAAGAGTTGAAAAACTGGATGTAATCTCTGCTTTTTCAAAGAGCAGCTGTTTCAACTTTTTGAAAAGTCTCCATTTCAAGCTGGCCGCCGGAGATACTGGCGCGTGTTCTTCTGACGCTGAGACACGCAAAGAAAAATCTCAATGTACAGTAGTGGCCAAAATTGCAGAAACCTTTTGGGAACAGTGTACAGCAGAAATGCCACCTTTGGTTAAGTTTCCACCCATTTTTCTTCTAATGTCTTTATAACTGTAGCCGTTCACTTCATAACAGTGTTTTACAGCGCTTTCTGGGTGACCAGTCAGCTCTTTGCACCATGACTTTAATTTTATTACATTTTACAAGCTCGCTAAATAAAAGAACACCAAAAATCCCAACCAACTTGATAGCGATCACATAACACACTGACAAATGTCCTCCTCTCAGCTTCAATACAGGACATCAATCACTGAATCCTACTGTGATCTGATTGGCTCATTGCCAAAACAAGATGACACCCGATTGGCTCTCTAAACACTCATGCTCATTGGCTACCATCAGATGAAGGAAAGCTACCTGAGATCAACCTAAGCGAGTTGTGCTTCCTTTTTCTGGTTCTTTGGTTATAATGTTTCATAGGATATAGTACAGATAATTGAACAAGCTATGTTGCATTACATTCTTGATTAAATTATCTTTCCATTGAAATATAATTTTATGGTATTATTCCCCCAAATAAGTGGTGTTATTAGCCATCAAACCTCAAAAATACACTTCTCCCAAAAGGTTTCCAAAATTTTGGCTACTATAATATCTAAAGATTTTGCTTGAACAGTAACTAGGTGTCCCACAAAGAGTTCCAGAATGTAAGCTTAAAGCTTTTTAATTTCAGGACCCAGAACCGGGCCAATGAAAGTTATAATTGAGAGGTCCTAAATAGGATATCTGCAAGCTAGCTAGGCGTGGTCAAGGCTTCCCAGTTTTTGAGTGTTTTTTGGAGAGGATGGAAGGAGAAAAATATTGGGTGAGTGTTAAATCAAGGTCTTGGGAAGGTGTCGCTCTGCTATTAGCTCCTCACACTACTCTTTCTTTCCCAGTCTCCAAGGGAGATGAGCACCCATTTGTTAACTGTGTGCTAGGATTTCAACGACTCATAAAATCTACATGGATGATTTACAGATCAGTTAAATTTATTTGCCCCCTACCTCGCCGCGGAGCTACGCCAGTCGGCTTGCAACAGTTAAAAAAAACCAGAGAAATGAAAAGACGACGAAACGTTAAGAGTAGCAAAAGTCATAGAACAACAGAATAGCCTTCAAACCGTTCGGTCCGTTCAGGTAGCGAACGTAATTTACTCAAGTCTTCAAGGCAGGGCTATTTTTGCTAGACTTCCTTTAAATCATATGCGACGCAGCTACAGAGCACGTTCAAAAATGTTAAACAGGAAGCTGCTGGCAACTTTAGTTTTTCGTCTTCCGCTTTTTTTTGTTTTTTGTTTTGCTTACCTGTAGAAGATTTTGACTTTGTTCCAAGGTAAGCAAGTAGGGCACTGTTGGTAGATCGCGTTGTTGTCTGTCTGTAGTTCACGGCCGCATTTTGCACACCCCTTGTAGGTGATCAGAGGAAGAGAAGCGAATATGTGCTCCAGGGAAGTACCAGCATCAAAGACCAGCTGTCCGTAAGATAAAGAAGCATCCGTGAAGCTCAGCTTTGAAACGCAGCCCTTGACTTCGATTATTCCTAGGAAAAGAATGAAAAATCTGTTTATAGAATACATTTTTCTGGTTAAATAAGGAGGAGAAAGCTTATAACTATCTCCAGACCCATTATGTAAAAGGGAGGGGAATTTATTACCGTATTTTCCGGCGTATAAGATGACTTTCTAAACCATGCAAATCTTCTCCGAAGTCGGGGGCCGTCTTATATGCCGAGTCGTCTTAAACTCCGGAAAGTACGGTAGTTTTTTTATTTTTGTTTTCAGCATCCAGCCCAGAATGTTTTTTGTTTTTTTTAATAACGTTTAATGTTGGATGTTTGGGTCACTTTTTTTTGGATACACATTGTTGTTGTTACGGTTGAATGTATGTTTTTTTTTCCTGTTTTGCATTTTATTCCCATTGACAAGTAAAATTGCATAGGAAGTCCTCGGGTTACGGCCGTAATGCAGCCTGCCCACGAGTCGTAAAAGGGGACAGTCATGTGATCCAACCTGATTCAGCAACCTTTTTGCTGGCAGTCGTAAAATGAATGCCGCAGCCGTTAAGGCGAACAAAAAAAGCGCAGCTTGGCTGCAAGCCAGAAGTTAGTGGCCAATTTTTCAGCAAAACCCTCGTAAAATGCAATCGTGTGATTGTGGGTCACTGCCAATGCCTTAAATGCTACCCTGTTGCTGAGGATTCAAATTGTAGTTATATGAGACTGCACGTTGTGTGTGTGTGTGTGTGTGTGTGTGTGTGTGTGTCTGAGAGAGAGAGAGAGAGAGAGAGAGAGAGAGAGAGAGAGAGAGAGAGAGAGAGAGAGAGAGAGAGAGAGAGAGAGAGCGCATTAGAAATTCAGATCGGGTGGTAAGTTGCTAAGCCACCTGTTGTAAATCAAGGACTACATAACTAAAATGAATAGTATCTGTATTGATGTGATTTGTAGTACAGTGAAGTTTAAGATCAATGTTAGCTGCTTGTCTGTACAAACTCAAAGGAAAACCATGTGGGACTTATGCTCATGTGTTAATACCACTTTACAAGGCCTTGGTAAGGCCACACTTGGAATACTGTATCCAGTTTTGGTCACCACAATGTAAAAAAGATGTTGAGACTCTAGAAAGAGTACAGAGAAGAGCAACAAAGAGGATTAGGGGACTGGAGGCTAAAACATATAAGGAACGGTTGCTGGAATTGGGTATGTCTAGTTTAATGGACGAGGGGGGACATGATAGCAGTCTTCCAGTATCTCAGGGGCTGCCCCAAAGAAGAGGGAGTCAAGCTATTCTCCAAAGCGCCTGAAGATAGGACAAGAAGCAACGGATGGAAACTAATCAAGGAGAGAAGCAACCTAGAACTAAGGAGAAACTTCCTGACAATTAGAACAATTAACCAGTGGAACAACCTGCCTCCAGAAGCGGTGAATGCTCCAACACTGGAAGTTTTTAAGAAGAGACTGGACAGCCATTTGTCCAAAATGGTATAGGGTTTCCTGCTTGAGCAGGGGGTTGGACTAGACGACCTCTAAGGTCCCTTCCAACTTTATTATTATTATTGTTGTTGGTGGTGTTATTATTATTATTTAAGAGCTAATTCTTGATTATATCCTTGCTGTGTCAAGTCAGAGCACAGAGGATGATGTTCTTGAGGACCCATCCCATCTCTGCAGTTCTCTGTCAGTTATGAACTTTCCCAAAGAGTTCTGAGCCTGGTTTTGGTCTTTGGAATTGAAAAAGAGACAAACTCATCATATGTCTGATCACGCTTAGCCCATGTAAAGTATTCAAGTACAAGAGTTATATTAAGACACAGGGTGTCTTCAATCTGAAGGAGGTAACAAGGATCTCACCAGAACGTTTTTCCTCTAGATGGGAAGCCAAAGTGGTCGTCTTCATCAACTCTTGGACGTTCCTTCCAAACGTCTCTCGGAAGGCCAGTGCTCTTTTATCGTCGTCAAAAAGGCACTCTAGGACCGACCAAGGCGTCGTGTGCAATTCCAAGTCACCAGAGACGGGGTGGTGTTTTACAAAGAGATACTTAAATTCCCAAATATGAGCTAGGAAGAGGAAGAGGAAAAACATTTGTATCGCCGAAGCTTTGGACAAAACATTCTATGCTTCTTTCGGAGATAAAATAATGGATGATAAAGGAGAGGTCAGCTTCAGAATCCATTTTTCCCCCCCTTTTCAATCATGTCTGACACTAGGAGACTGACTGCCTGAAAGAGCCCTGGTGGTTTTCTTGGCAAGATTTTTCAGAAGTGGTTTGCCATTTGCCTCCTTGCTAGGTCTGAGAAGAAGTATCTGGCCCAACGGAAGCCAAGTGACTTTGCGCCTAAGGTAGGACTTCAGCTAACCATCTCCAATCTGGTGCCTTAATCGCTGCACCAATTGGCTCAAAAACTTATCCCGTCTAAAAAAGTTCCACTTAGTTTATGAGTAAATTTTAGAATATTATTATTAATAGCTTATTATAGTGGAATTTTTAGTTTTAATTATATGATATTATTATTATTCTTAGTATTAGTATTGTTTAATAATTTGGATATTGTATTGTTTAATAACTATCTTAATAACTAAGATATTATGTTTGTTTCTGTTTTTATTAGTACTACTTTTAATTTGTTTATATTTATGCTAAAGCAGCAGTTCTCAACCTTTGTGTGACGCGACCCACGTCACACGGACACGTCGCGCATGCACGGCGCGCCGCACATGCGCGTCGCCATCCCATGCGCGTCACACATGCGCATCGACGCCCCCATGCGTCGCACATGCGCGTCGCCACCCCCATCGTGTCGCACACACGCGTCGCCGCCCCCATGCGTGTTGCGCACACGCGTCGCCACCCCGAGGGGGAAAAATGGCGGATCGCGTTGTTTGGAGACCCCCGTAAAATGGTCGTTCGACCCCAAATGGGGTCGCGACCCATAGGTTGAGAACCGCTGTGCTAAAGGCACGTTAAAGCGCACTATGGACTTGGTTATTTATATAGCTGGTTAATGTTAGTTAGATTATGATTATTATAATTGTAACCCTGTACTCAGCTCTGGGAAGTGGGAGAGGGAGAGGGGTTTAGGGTGGGTTGGTTTTGGGGTTTATATTGTAACCTTTATAAAACTCTTCAATAAAAAAAAAAAACTTACCCCGTCTTAAAACATTATTTTAAACAATAGTACACTATTCTATACAGTTTGGGGCAATCTCTTTTTGTGTGGAATGACCAAAGGTGTGGAAGAAGCAGTATGATGGCTCCCGGTCCGAATGAAGGGTCTAGAGCAGTGGTGGGGAACCTATGGCACGCGGGCCAGAGGTGGCACTCGGAACTCTCTCTGTGGGCACACATGCTGTTGCCCCAGGCCCGCCTCCCCTTGCAACCCCCTCCTCACCAGCAGCCTGCTTGGAGGAGAGGCTCCCCCAGACATAGCCCACGCAGAGCAGCGCAGCCAAACACATGGCAGCTGGGCAGCAGGGGCAAGACTCCGCCCTTGCGCCCCATCATGTGCAGATGATGCTGCGGGGTGCAGGCGGAAGGCGTGGCCGCCATGGTGCTGCAAGACTGCCTCGGCAATCTGTGATGAGTGGCCCTATGGGAGGGCGGAGCGGGAGGCAGATCAGGGGCGGGCCAAGGGTCGGGCACTCGATCTCTAAAAGGCCCGCCATCACTGGCCTAGAGCAGGGATCTCCAAACTGGGCAACTTTATGAGCCGAGGTGGCGCAGCAGTTAAGAGTGCAGTACTGCAGGCCACTTTAGCTGACTGTGTTCAGCAGGTCAGCGGTTCAAATCTCACCGGCTCAAGGTTGACTCAGCCTCCCATCCTTCCGGGCTAGGTAAAATGAGGACCCAGATTGTTGGGGGCAATGTAAATATATATATATACATTGCTGACTGGTGTACACCGCTTAGAGAGCGTTTGCACTTAAAGCGGTATATAAGTCTCATAAATAAATAAATAAATAAACTTTATGACTTCCTTGTGCTGGAAGTTGAAGTCCACAAGTCTTAAAGTTGCCACGTTTGAAGACTTCTGGCCTAGACCAGGGGTAGGCAACCCTGACTCTTTTGTGACTCGTGGACTTCAACTCCCAGAATTCCTGAGCCAGCCCTGCTGAGGGGAGAGGGACAGGTTTCCAAGCTGAGCCATGCTGGCTCAGGAATTCTGAGAGCTGAAGTCCACGAGTCATAAAAGAGCCAAGGTGGCCTACCCCTGGCCTAGACCAGTGTTTCCCAAACTTGACAATTTTAAGGCATGTGGACTTCAACTCCCAATGCTGGCTGTGGAATTCTGGGAGTTGAAGTCCACATGCCTTAAAATTGTCAAGTTTGGGAAACACTGGCCTAGACCAATGTATCTCAACCTTGGCTACCTCTTGGATCTACAGGCATGAACCTAAGAATACAGAGTCTGTTGGAATGGGTGGCCGTGGTGATGTTAATGAAACAAAAGAACTAAGTAATAAAAACTGAAATAAAATCCCAGCTAGGAGAGTCATTGTTTAAAATTTTGGGAGTTGTTTCCAAATGAACTTTTGACCATCTGGTGTGCCTGCCTCTTCCTTCCTTTGATCAGTCTCATAGTGAAAAGCTGATTCACGTTAAAACAGAGGAGGGTTGTCTTGTATTACTTGTTTCTTGCCGGGCCTGCATGCCTAAAATTATTTTAAAATGTTGAAGGACTGTTTTTACCTTTCTTCCTTTGAAGCTGAAGACACTGGGCTGCTGTATCTCCCCAGACGACCAGGGCGTAAGGTTGACCCTTGATTTGTTCCACCGTTAAGATGATTTTTCTTTGTTTTTCTTCTTTAAAACTGTACACCGAGTCTAAGGTTGAAAAACTGGAATAATAAATATGGCTTGCTTCCTTCTGGGCTGAGGTCAGCTGCCCCTCTTTCCTGGTTAAGGACTAGCCAGTCTTGTCACTGGGAACTTGGTTTGACTATACCAGGGGTAGGCCACCTTGGCTCTTTTATGACTCGTGGACTTCAACTCCCAGAATTCCTGAGCCAGCCACACTGAGGGGGAAAAGGAGAGGTTTCTAAGCTGAACCATGCTGGCTCAGGAATTCTGGGAGTTGAAGTCCACGAGTCATAAAAGAGCCAAGGTTGCCTACCCCTGCCCCAGATGGTGGGCAAGGAGTTGTGGTTGAAGATCAAGGGTCTGTACAAACAGGCGGTCCAGGGGCAATGCACAGAGAGCTGAATTAGCTCAAGGACCTCACCAATGATGGGCCTACCACAGGGGTAGGCAACTTGGCTCTTTTATGACTCGTGGACTTCAACTCCCAGAATTCCCGAGCCAGCATGGCTCAGCTTGGAAACCTCTCCCTTTCCCCTCAGCATGGCTGGCTCAGGAATTCTGGGAGTTGAAGTCCACCAGTCATAAAAGAGCCAAGGTTGCCTACCCCTGGACTGTACAGTGCTTCCTCGGTACTCAATGTTACTTGGTTCTGGGAGGCATGACGGGTCCTAAAAACTATGAGTGCCAAGCAAACCAGGTGATTTACCACGTGACTCTTTGTCTTGGCAAGGAAAAATTTTTCTATCTGTCCTTTTTCCTATGTGAGTGACCTTCCCAGCATGGCTTCTTCCTGTCAGCGCTCTATGGCTGTTCCCCTCTTCTTTTTGAAGCAACTGTTTCAGTATGGCCAACTTCCTGTTCGCTCTTTGTGGTCATCCCCCTCTTCCTACATTAGCAACTCTGGCCAACTTCCTGTCCGTCCTCTGTAGTTGTCCCACTTTTCCTATGTCAGTGACCTTTCCAGCATGGCTTCTTCCTGCCCGCTCTCTATGGCTGTTCCCCTCTTCTTTTTCCAGCATGCTGGGTACTAAAGAAAGTACGAGTATCGGGACAACATTTTCACATCCAAATGCGTCGAGTATCAAATTCAACCAGTTTTGCTGAATACCACGGTACTACTATAACTTTATTCAGAGCACAAGAGCACGAAGAACGATTTCAGATTAATAGGTTTGCGATTCACAACACCCTTCCCTTACACCCGAAGACTTCATATTAAATTTTAAAAAAAATGCTTTGATTACTCCCTTCATGTTAAAAAAAAAATTTCTACAGGGTGTTTGAAGGAACGAGATTCAAGGCTCTTGACAGTGGCATTTTGGATTTCTTTAATAGGTAGAGGGAAGAGGTAGCTATACTCCCTTAAAATTCATTAATAGGTTCTCGACGCTACGTTTTCAAAACAACCAAATTTCAACGTTAAGGATTCCAGTGAATGTTTATAATTAGGCTCCCAGTCTATTTAACTGGTAACTAATACCTTTTCTTTAGGCCTGGCAGAAACTCTGCATTATTATAAGGCTCTCAATTTAGAACCAAGAAGCAAGAAGATTACTTAAGTTAATAGGGCGAGCAAGAGATGAAAAGGTCCAAAAACAATCAATAATTTCATGAAAACAAAATGTCTCTCCTTACGTTATCTAGGAAGTTAATTATTAATGTTAATAAAGGATGTCACTAGTCACAAATTCCTTCGTATCACTAGTATCACTTCAATCCTCAGCAAAGGATGTTGTCAAATCAGATGAACCACTCAAGAATCTAAGCTTGTTTGGCCAAGACGGAAACATCAGCTGCTCTCAAATCAACTCCTGACCTTCTTATCAACAAGAGTTCAGATGCAGGCTACTCTGCTATTATTCCTCTTCTTCTCCTTGAGATAGACCTGGAAAGGATATTTGCGTGCTTAACAGGAAGATGGGACAATCTCCCTCACAAAGAGCTGGACCCCAGATGCTCGGTTGGTATTTTTCTCAGAGAAGGCATTCAGGAAAAAAAAAAGAAATTACATCACATCTCTAACGCAGGGCTTTTCAACCTTTTCACCCATTGTACCACTTTTAGGATATGGCAACATCAGAGGACCACCAGTCCTCGGTCAAAAACTTGATGACCAAAATAAAAAAAAGGAAAAAGTGATAAAGTACAGGTTGTCCTCGACTTACAACAGTTCACTTAGTGACTATTCAAAGTTACAACGGCCCCGGAACAAGTGCCTCCCAAGCCACAGCCAAACAAGACACCTGCCTGCCCGCCCGGCCACACTCTTCCTCCTGTCTGAGGTTTTCATTGTTGTGAGCATTTCTGTTGAGGATTGGCAGTGGGGGGGGGGGGGGGGGGTGTTTGGTTTTTATCCCCCCCCCCCCGTCTGCTGGGTGGTTGCAGCAGGTTTTGGTCACTTCAAATGACCCTGGGACACTGTGACCATCATAAATATGAATCAGTTGCCAAGCATCTGAACATAAATCACAAGACCCTGGAGAGGCTGCAACATTCCAGCTGATTAGCGCCTCTTCTGGGCTCAGCAGAAGCGCCAGGATCAGCGCCGAGCTCCAGCTGGATCCTGGTGCTGATCCTGGCGCTTCCACTGAGCCCTGACAGACCCGAAGAAGCGCCAATCAGCCAGAAAGCAGCACTGATCCTGGTGCTTCCGCTGAATTCTGACAGCCCTGCAACTCCAGCCGTCTCTCGCTCAGGCTTGTGCGGTGCTGCCACTGGTTCAGTTCATTCCCCTCCCCCGTTACCATTTTTCTAGGATGGTCGCATACCACCTGCCAGATGCCAATGTACCACAGGTGGTACCCGTACCACTGGTTGAAAAGCCCTGCTCTAATGCATCTTTCCACTGCCATGCCACACACCAAATTTGGGGGCTTCGAGAAGTTCTAGGATGAGAGACTCAACTCACCCGTCAGCACTGTGACGTTGACGATTCTCAACACTGCATGCACCAAAGTATCTGGTTTCAGCTGATTTAGAAGCACGTGGGGAACCTGGTCCAGACTCTGCCTTTGCCTTGGAGGGACAGTTTGAAGAGGGGCGTGCTTTGCAGAAACATAGGTCAGCAAATCCTGGAGATGACGACTGTCTACTATATGTGAGACTTGGAAAATAAAAGAGGTTATAATTGATCTCACCTTTGGCTACGGAAGTTGCCTATTTCTTCCGTGGGCGGTGCTACCCCCAAATATTACTAGTGTCAACGCTGCTAACATTACTAGTGTCAACGCTGCTGTTCTTGCTTTGACAACATATGGAGATGCAGCCTTATTCTTCCTTATGGTTTACTTTTAGAATGAGATGATACTGGGGGAGGAGGAGGAATGTGATGGGAGTTGATTAGACATAACAATTTTGTGAATTCAGGGCTTTTGAAAGAAGAGATGATAAGAAATGGCAGGTTGAAGAACTGGAGAGAAAGCCTGCATTTCAAACTAATTGGAGAATGTGATTTATGACCATTAATTAGAGGAGGGAATTGTGCTTTGATACTGTGTGCTCAGGGGAGGAGAATTCAGATTTTGGCTTCAACTATGGTAGTGCCAAAGCTATACTACTCCAATAAAGATTCTTTAAGGTAAACAATGCCTCAAAGTTCTTTGAAGAGTTTCATCTGTCGGAACCATAGCAACTAGCAAAGTAGAACTTAGCCCTATTTCTCTGATACCATTTTATTAAACAGAGATAACAGATATTATTTTAAGCAGCACGATCAGCAAGGGAATACCGTCTATTTTCCTGCTTGAGCAGAGGACTGAAGGCCTTCAAGGTCCCTTCCAACTCTTGTTGTTCTGTTATTCTGCTCTGAACTTGATATCAATGTCAGCTTAGGACTTCCTCTACTGTTGAGTCCTTGAAGAACTAGATTTCAACGCCTTATCCTTTCTGTCTGCGTTTTCTGATCTTTCAGCCTGTAATTTTGATCGTGAAACCTCTCATTATTACTGAATTTGAAGGGATCCGAGTACATCGGTCGTGTTTTAGTAGCCGTTTTCAGAAGACCACCCCCGTATTCAAGAAAGAGTACAGAGAAGAGCAACAAAGATGATTAAGGGACTGGAGGCTGAAACATATAAGGAACGGCTGCTGGAATTGGAAATGTCTAGTTTAATGAAGAGAAGGACGAGGGGGGACATGATAGCAGTCTTCCAATATCTCAGGGGCTGCCCCAAAGAAGAGGGAGTCAAGCTCTCCTCCAAAGCGCCCGAAGACAGGACAAGAAGCAACGGATGGAAACTCATCAAGGAGAGAAGCAACCTAGAACTAAGGAGAAACTTCCTGACAGTTAGAACAATTAACCAGTGGAACAACTTGCCTCCAGAAGCGGTGAATCTTCCAACACTGGAAGTTTTTAAGAAGAGTCTAGACAGCCATTTGTCTGAAATGGTATAGGGTTTCCTGCCTGAGCAGGGGTTTGGACTAGATGACCTCCAAGGTCCTTTCCAATTTTATTATTATTATTATTGTTGTTGTTGTTGTTGTCATCACAAAAGGGGATCACTGGGACCCTGCAACCATCATAGATATGAACCGGTTGTCAAGTGTCTGATTTTTGATCACGTGACTCTGGGGATGCTGCAAAGATCATAAAGTGTGAAAAATGGTCGTAAGTCATTTTTTTTTCAGCGCTGTTGGAACTTCTAGCAGTCACTAAACAAATGGTTATAAGGCAAGGACTATCCATATGTCGTTTAATAGACTTGGGAAAATATATTTCTACTAGTAAACGCTGCGAGAAATTAGTGGCTTGACGAACACGGGAGTATAAATTATAGTGACCTTATCCTTGAGACAAGATCCCTCTGCGTGGCGTTGGTCCATCCTCACCTTCCTTCCGATCAACAGCTGAACAGCTTCCAAGGTTGACCAGCTTGGTGGTAAAGGTTGACTGTAGCGTCATTTCTCCAACCCAACGGTTCTCACGGACAACGACATCTGCGAGGAAAAAAACAAAAGGAGATCAATCAATGGAAAGGGCTTCCCGCTCACATCAATAGGTTAAAAGAGTCCCAAGCAAAACCCCAGCCTAATAATTCATCCGGTCAGTTCGAACGGGCCAATCCTCAGGTGTTACGTCCGTTGTGGGAAAGGAGCTGATAACGGGGTCCGTTCCCATGCTTGTGAAGACGTGGTTGGGTCTTTGCGCCTTCCCTTCCGAAACGAGAGTTAAGCCAGATGGCTGGAGGCACGTTCCTTTCTCAACTCAAGGTAACATCAAGGGAGAGACAGTTCAAAGAGTAAATATGTAGGAGTAGCGGAAAGGATACATTGTAAAGAAAGAAACAAAGAGACAGCCCGCAGCGTATGAATTGTTTTGTTTTTTTTCGTAAACTAAAACCTCAGTATTCAGGTTAAATTGCCGTGTTGGCACTTTGTGATAAATAAGTGGGTTTGGGGTTGCAGTTTGGACACTTGGTCTCTAAAAGGTTCGCCATCGCTGAAATAGACCCATTCCATGTACATTTCTGTTGACTTTCAGTTGCTCTCTAGATTCTAGTTAGTTTTAAGACCTCTTCGGTAAGTGCAGATTTTTTTTAAAAAAGTAGCAAATAAAAATATTCTGAGAACTGTTGACGGACAGCGGGGAATGAAATAGTTACATGCCCAAAAACTAAATGGCACCACAAAGAGCCTGGGGCAGCTTCTGCGGAAGAAAAAACATTACAATGTAATTCCACCTACGTTTCGTGGATTTCCATATAGCTATGGGCGTATATCTCATTTTGTTCCCCAAGTTCTGTGCTGTTCTGGGTATAATTTTATTTTCCACTGTTTTTAAAACCTGCGCTTACGGAAGAGGTCTCAAAAATATAGAGATATTAGCAGGCATCTTGAAAGTCAACAGAAACATACCTGGAATGGGTCTGTTTGTATGATCTCAGTTCTGCACATAATCAGCTCCCCATCAATGCAACAATAGTGAAGGACACCATTTTCCAGGGGCTGGATAATCCCATCTTCTAAATATATTGACATGGTTGTATCTGACCTCACAATGCTACGGTACCACGAAAGAGCAATGTCAACCAAAACATTTCAAGCCCATGTTTAAAAGATTATGGCTTGGGTTTTTTTTAAACAGCATAAATCCTGAAGTTGAAACTCAAGTACTTTGGCCACCTAATGAGAAGGAAGGACTCACTGGAGAAGAGCCTAATGCTGAGAAAGATGGAGGGCAATAGAAGAAAGGGACGACAGAGAAGGAGGTGGCTAGATGGAGTCACTGAAGCAGCAGGTGTGAGCTTAAATGGACTCCAGAAGATAGTAGAGGACAGGAAGGCCTGGAGGAACGTGGTCCATGGGGTCGCGATGGGTCGGTCATGACTTCGCAACTAACAACAATAAAGCATATTTAAATATCCCTCTTACAGATGGAAATGTAACTGCTGTACGGACTCACCTGTGCACAGTACGATGTCTCCAGGAAAGACCGTAAGTGATAAAAAGGCAGCAGCTCTCCACAACACAATCTTCTGTCGCACTTCTGATTGATCAGCAACCACAATTGTGGCTAAAGGGACTTTGGAGGATGAATTACTTCCTGTCTTGATTTCTTTGATATGACAAGGATGTAGCACTACAACCAAGACAGAGTACTTCCGGCTTTTCTCAACACAATCCTTAAGCAATGACAGCTGCTTCTGAGCTCTCCCAATTCCTGGGAACCACATTTTTCCGGCTTTTTTAACCAGGCGAACAGGAGAACATGCTAATTTGATTCTTTTGGGGAGCTGCTGATACCCAAAGGTAAAGCGAGAGGTAGTCACCTGATCTTCAGATACTTGAGATCTTTCAGCGTGGTGATCTTCTGGAGAATGTAGCGGTCTTTTCTGTTGGGATTTAAGGTCCTGTCCTTCATTATTAAGAGGTGAAGATAGAGGACAACTTCCTTTGAAATCTGGGGGATCTTGACTTGAGTTATCTGAATCAAAGAGTTCAATTGAACAATCAGAGTTGGCTTCACAGTTTATGTCAACTTTCTTAGCAGCCATATCACCATCTTCATTTAATTTAACTAGAGGTTCTCCATCTGTTCCGTCTTCCCTGCAAGGGTGGGCCAATTCTACTCCTTCCCCTGCTATAGACTTATTTTGCATTTCATTCTGTTCTACAACATACTGTCCTGAACAGAGAGCGACTTGGCTTAAAGTCAGAACACTGAGGAATTCATTGTCTGTTGTTATGTCAAGATTTGAAGGTGCAACTAGAAGGCTTCCAGGTTTTGATTCATCGGCTTTTTGTGAACATCTTTTCAGATACTGCTTTAGGAATAGATTTTCACCCTGAGGTGCATCTAGCAGGCTTCCAGGTTTTGATTCATCGGCTTTTTGTGAACATCTTTTCAGATACTGTTTCAGGAATAGATTTTCACCTTGAGGTTCACACTGAAGACCAGATGGATTGTGATTATCTACCACACATTTTTTTAAGTCCTTCGCCTCAAACACCGAGGGAGAAGTATCAAGATGTTTACGTATCATGTAACTAGCACTTCCTTCGATAGAATCCTTTTTGCTTTGTTGAGACACAGGATGCTTTTTCTGGTTCCCTCTGCTAATATCGCAACCGGCAGAACTAGGGTCAGGTGACTCACACAGGACCTTCTTTTTATTGCCAAAGGATTTGACACATCCAACAGATGTTGCGCAATCGGTCATAAAAGCATCAGCTGAGCCACCTCTTTTCCCAAAGTTTACTGGGAAGTGATCTTTGGAATTGACAACCAAAACGGCATCATCTGCGGTCTCATGGCCAAGAGACCTGAAGTCTGTGCTACAAAGGTTAAAAGTGTCATTGGTAAATGAAAGGTGTAATTCTCTCCATGGCTTCTCATTAGCCAAAGAACCATTCTCTTCTTTAATGTTCCTTGGAGCACTTGAAAGAAGGGGTGCACCAAAGAACATGTGAATTTGAGGCTTTCTAGACATTTTGCTTTCCTTGCGGGTTTTTGATTATGGGGAAAATGTATTGTGTAATGTACACAAGTACTTCATTTTATAAATGGTGCCTAAAACACAATCTTTATTCATTTATAGCTTTTCAGACAATTCATTTGAGGATTGTGGTGCTAATCTATCATAAAATATTCAAGGAACCCATTCCATCCATGGAGTTTTGGGAAACGCACAATCTTAAATGTTCATAAAAATACTCAAAATCGATTTCATCAAGGGATTAAAAACACTGAATTTATACTCCTCTTGGAGTTCACATTCTCTGTATTTAAAAATTAATTAAAATTAAAAATTAATTTTATGTTATACTTTACATTTAAAAAATCTGAAGAGCACCACAGAGTTCAATGGTCATTTTACCTTTTTATCCAATTTACTGTCAAAAACTCCTCCTAAAACATCGACCTCTATCGGTATCGACCAAGAAAAAAGTGACATTATTCAAACGTATACACAATGATACATCGAAACTTTGTTGTTTTTAAAAATGGCAAAATATTCATTGTTCATTGTTGTTCAATACTGTAACAAGAAAAAGTCAGAGATGAAAATTTTCAAATTAGATTTCTCCGTTGAAATGATTTAGACCATTTTTCACCTTGCTGGAATCTTCAAGCTTTGCGTTGTGTTACAAAGTGCCAAAAGTTGATTTTTTTTTTTTTTTTTGCATCAGCAGTTTTGGAATATTATGGCACAATATGTTTTGGTAGAGCTTGGAAGTCATGAATCCAACATCTCTGGTAGAAATCTCTATTGCAAAGAACTGGAAAACATACAAAAAGCCCGTTAACCATTTTAATAACAATTTCCAGTTGCTTTCTAAAGTAGTTCAGTAGCATACAATATAGGCCAAAATGTTGAATGTTGATGCTTATCTGACCATTAGAGGTCACCATGTCCTCAGAAACCACCATGAGTTAATAATGCTTAAATAAAAAAAAACACTTGGGGCACCTGAATAGTAAATGAATATGTTAGTTTAAGATCAAATATTTGCAAAATTAAGAAAGCATGATACAGGATCTTTGGGATGGATAATGAGTTTGCAAACTTTTATTGATTAATGAAATTTATATACAGTGATATATTCAATGACAATTTGTTTTAGAAATGTTTTAATGAGCCTATAACAATATAAATAGATAATGTTAGTTTATTTTTAATTATATAACTTGGATGAAATGTTATATCAGTGAATGAATTGGTTTTAGAAAGATATTGACTTGATTATGTTTTTAAATAAATGGAATTCATTAAACTTAAGTTTAAATATGTGAAGAAATATAGGTTTTTATAGATTAAAATTTTTTTATTGATTAATTCAGTTGATGGTTAGACATAGTAATGAATGAATTCATTTGAAAATGTATTAATTTGATTATAATATTCTATATAAATAGAGAGGGAAATTTTTAAGAAATAATGGGTATATATTTACTATGTTATTGTTTGTTTTTAAAAAATGGATCACCATGTTTCCACGTGGGTTCTTAAGCTGTGTTGGTGTAAAATGGAAAACTAATAAAAATTGTTTTGGAGAAGAAACCTCCATGAGATATCCATGCATATATATTTTTTTTTTACTTAATCCAGTTGCAGAAAATTACGGCATCACCCAACTGTACTGAAGAACTTGATCTTCCGTTTCAAGAGCTAAACACAAAACTATATTTCCAAGGAAAAACACCAAGATATCAATCCTCCTAAGGTAATTTAAATCATCATCATTAGTTCACGCAAAATTTCCTGAACTTTTGGCGATCGGAAACACTTTTTTTTTTTTTTAAATTCTGCTTTGGTAAACAGCTTCTATAAAATATAAAAAGGAAATAATGGGGGGGGGGGAATTCCCAGAAATACCGTAAATGCCGGCGTATAAGGCGACTTCCGCGAGCGCTGAAATCAGCGCCAAAGACGGGGGTCGTCTTATACGCCGAGTCATCTTATACGCCGGAAATACTGGTAGTTTCCGGCGTATAAGACGACGTTCTAGGAATGCGGCCCGGCTATAAAGACGGGGGTCGTCTTATACGCCGGGTCGCCTTGTATGCCGGCATTTACGGTAATGGTATTTTATATTCACACTACACAATAGCATGCAAATAAAAAAAATAGAAAGAAGGAAAAAATATTATTATTATTAGCCCCAAATAAATACGAGGTAGGAGACTTAGAAACTGGGGTCATTTAAAATTTGGAAATGAAAAAAGATTAAACGTTAAATTTAAACATCAATGGGAAATTAGAGTTAAGAAAAACTTACTAAATTATTGTCTAAAAGATGGAAGAATGTCAAATCAATTAAGATATGTATAGGCTGAAGATTATTGATGAATACTGGAAAGGTATTTTCTGTTTCACTGATAGAACAAGAACTGTGTTGGTCCAAATATGAGACAGTAGACATTACGGGGGAAAAAGAGGGAATTAGTTTGTTGTAATACTTTGAGATTTGTATTGATGATATTCAAATGTAATGGAACGACTGTGCTCAGCCGCCACGCTACTTTTCAAATCTGTGAATGTAATGGAAAATAAATAAAAAACATAGGGGAAAAAAAATTGTTTAAGGATTTCCAGCAGGCCTTTCTCAAAACTGCTTTATAGTCATTACATAAACGGAGGCGAAAAAGACGAAGGGAGCAACATTGGGAACTTTCCTTGCGTTGTTTGCGTGGGAAAACGTCAGCTTCAGCTTACGTTACTTCTGTCACCATTTAAGCTTCAGTAAAGTATACGCTTGGCAAAAACAAATGGCCAGAAGTTTTTCTTTGCTAGATGACTGAACGGGACGATTGATGAACATGACCTCTGGGACAAACGTGATCTGGATGATTGAGAATCTCCATAGACATTGGTACCTAGAATATTTGATTACTATATAGGACAGTGATGGCGAACCTTTTAGAGCAGTGGTTCTCAACCTGTGGGTCGGGACCCCATTTGGGGTCGAACGACCATTTTATGGGGGTCGCCAAACAACACAGTCCGCCATTTTCCCCCCCTTTTCCTTAGCTGTGCTACTCCCTTTTATTCTATTGGCTTTTGAAAGCCAATAGAATAGACTCTCTTGAATAGAGTCTAATTCTATTGGCTTTCAAAAGCCAATAGGAATTGTCCAGAAATTGGCCCAGGACTCCAACCCTGTTTTCCAGGATGCTCTCAACGCTTTTGCTAGTGTTGCACTTTTTTAAAGGTAATAATAGTAATAGCAATAGTAATAGTAATAATAATAAAGTTGGAAGGGATCTTGGAGGTCATCTAGTCCATCCCCCTGCTCAGGCAGGAACCCTACACCATTTCAGACAAATGGCTGTCCAATCTCTTCTTAAAAACTTCCAGTGTTGGAGCATTCACCGCTTCTGGAGGCAGGTAGTTCCATTGGTTAATTGTTCTAACTCTCAGGAAGTCTCTCCTTAGTTCTAGGTTGCTTCTCTCCTTGATTAGTTTTGTCCAATCTTGGACAAAATCCTGAAAACTCTGCAACCTCCCTCACTCCCTCTTCTATTGCCTTTTCCACACATTTATTGAGATTATCGTACTGTATCCTGCAAATGAAAATAAAGGTAGTAAGGAAGTAGGGAATGGAAAGAAAGGGAAAAGAAAAGTGTAAGAGAACAGGGAAGGGGAAAAAAAAGGTACTGACTTCCAACCTTTTTCAGCGCATTTCAGTAGAAAATGAAATCACGACAAACATTTGTAGATTAACAAATCCAAATCAACCAAGGATGGAATTAAGACATGAGAATTCAAGGGTCGAACAAAGAAAAATTGAGAAACTCTTTAAGTTCAATGAGGAACAGTTTTAGCTAACCATTTCAATATTTAAATCTTTAAATAAAATCTGTAGAAGTTAAGTGGGTCTGACTGATTTCAAACATGCTTATTCTGTATTATAACTCTGGGAAAATTCCATAAACAGTTGTGTGTCAGTAGTGGCCAAACAGAGGTTAAAGGTTATGCTATGTTTAACAAGAGATGTGATGAAATTTTAGGCACTGACCTACTATCAGCAGGATGGAATTTTGCTATCTGCAGGGAGAGTTCAAAGGTAAAAGAGGAATAACCAAAGGTAAATATTTCAGGCAAAAAAAAAAAAAAAAAGAAAGAAAGAAATTCCAGTCCATCCTCGTTCATACATAAATTTGATTTACTAGTCCAAAGGGGATATTTTATTTTAGATCTGGTAAATGTCTAACGTTCTCACAATTTCAGAATGCTCAGTTGGTATTTATTTATTTATTTGTTGGAACCGTGGGGAAATCTTGAGATTGCACAGCCAAACATGGAAGATTACTCGAAGGACATGTGTCAAGCAAAAAGGCAGCAGAATGAAAATCGTTGGCCTGCCATTCGTCAATTTTTGTTTTTCCTCTGACCTGATCTGCTACTACTTTTAGGTGCTTCCACACTTACGTTGCCCTAGACACGGGAAAAAAATGTGGGCCATATATATGGGTCTGCACCTACAAGGTGGACACCCTCCTGGCTGGTGAAAATCTCCCACTGAACTTATGGAAGATATTTAACATAGAATACCAAGGTTGGAAAAGACCTTGGAGGACATCTAGTCCAACCTCCTGCTCAAACAGGGAACCCTATCCCATTCCAGACAAATGGCTGTCCAATCTCTTCTTAAAACTCTCCAGGGATGGAGCACCCACAACTTCTGGAGGCAAGCAGTTCCACTGGTTAATTGTTCTCACTGTCAGGAAATTTCTCCTTAGTTCTAGGTTGCTTCTCTCCTTGATTAGTTTCCATCCGTTGCTTCTTCTCCTGCCTTCAGGCGCTTTGGAGAATAGATCGACCCCCCACCTTCTCTGTGACAAATCCTCAAGTTCTAGATGACAGTTATCATATCATTCCTAGTCCTCCTAAACTAGACATACCTAGTTATCCAAACCGTTCATTGTACAGGAATGTTTTTGTTTTGAATGGCATTTTTAAAAATATTTTTTATTGTCCAGCGTATAACAACAACAATAATAAAGTTGGAAGGGACCTTGGAGGTCATCTAGTCCAACCCCCTGCTCAGGCAGGTAACCCTATATCATTTCAGGCAAATGGCTGTCCAGTCTCTTCTTAAAAACTTCCAGTGTTGGAGCATTCACCGCTTCTGGAGGCAGGTGGTTCCACTGGTTAATTGTTCTCACTGTCAGGAAGTTTCTCCTTAGTTCTAGCTTGCTTCTCTCCTTGGTCAGTTTCCATCCGTTGCTTCTTGTCCTGCCTTCAGACGCTTTGGAGAATAGCTTGACTACCTCTTCTTTAGGGCAGCCCCTGAGATATTGGAACACTGCTGTCATGTCTCCCCTCGTTCTTCTCTTCGTTAAACTATAGCCAATTCCAGCAGCCGTTCCTTATATGCTTTAGCCTCCAGTCCCTCTTTGTTGCTCTTCTCTGTACTCTTTCTAGAGTCTCAACATCTTTTTTACATCGTGGTGACCAAAACTGGATGCCGTATTCCAAGTGTGGCCTTACCAAGGCCTTGTAAAATGGTATTAATACTTCACGTGATCTTGATTCTATCCCTCTGTTAATGCAGCTTAGCACTGTGTTGGCCTTTTTGGCAGCTGCAGCACACGGCTGGCTCATATTTAAGTGATTGTCCACTAGGACTCCGAGGTCCCTCTCACAGTTGCTACTATTGAGCAAGGTACCCCCTATACTATATCTGTGCATTTGGTTTTTCTTGCCTAAATGTAGAACCTTACTTTTTTCACCACTGAATTTATTACCATTATGGATGATGAATCCTAAGTCATGAACTGAATAGGGCAACTACATGAATTAATTCACCAACTAACTCCCACCCCAGTGCCCAGGGGAACCAAGCCAAGTCTTGAGAGTCTTCTGAAAGACTCAATCAGTGGGAAGGCTGTTCCATAGGACAGGCATGGGGAAAGAAAAGACGTGTCTTCTGAGAGCTGCCAAATAATACTTCTTGACTAACAAAACTCAACTATGCCCACCTTGCCAAATACCGTCAGACTGTTGCTTTGTGTGGAATACTGATTATATTCCAGATAGGATTTATCTCTGACCCTTGTGAAGAAACTGGATGACGGAGTCACAGTGGCAGCTGTTAGTTCTGGTCTTCTACATGAAAAACATCATCCTTTCAAATTTTCCATTCCTAGACTTGAGGGGAAAGGATCAGATACAGCGTCTCGGATTTAGCACACACATTTGTCCCAGGACAGACCATCACTAAGCGGAAAAACAACTTGGAAGAAGGAGAGTACCCAAATCACCTCTATGCAGTTCTCAAACTCCATAATGATCAAAATCAGTACTATGGTTTCTGATTATTCTAAGGCAGGGGTCGCGGCATGCCAGCAACCGGTTTGCACAAACAAGCAAAGCCCCATCCGCGGGACGCAGACAGCACACAAAAGCAGGCCCCCTCCGGTCCGCGGAAAAACCTCGCCCCACAGAACCGGTCCCTGGTGCCCCAAAAGATTGTGGACCTCTGTTCTAAGGCGAAAAACTAAACTTATCGTTAAGCCGACTTCAAACTAAAAAAATGTGTTTGAAGGAGGTATAGCAATAAGTTTAGCCTTCCAAAGGAAGGTGTGGAACAAGGCTCTACTCACGGTTATTCATGCCCTTGTCACCTCAAGACTGGACTACTGTAATGCGCTCTACATGGGGCTACCCTTGAAGAGCGTTCGGAGGCTGCAGTTGGTTCAGAATGCAGCCGCGAGAGCGATTGTGGGTGCACCAAGGTACACCCACGTGTCACCTATCCTCCGCGAGCTGCACTGGCTTCCTGTGGGTCTCTGGACACAATTCAAGGTGTTGGTTGTCACCTTTAAAGCTCTTCATGGCTTAGGACCAGGTTACTTACACGACCGCATACCGCCGCACAGTTCCCAGAGACCGGTGAGGTCCCACAGATTGGGCCTCCTTCAGGTCCCGTCGGCCAGACAATGTCGGCTGGCGGGTCCTCGGGGAAGGGCCTTTTCTGTGGTGGCTCCGACGTGGTGGAATCAACTTCCCCCCGAGATACAAACTACTCCCACCTTGCCGCCCTTCAAGAAAGCTATTAAAACTCTCTTGTTCCAGCAGGCCTGGAGTTGATGTCCCCGGGGGGGGGGCGGGGGGCGGGATTCGATTGGGACATGCTGTGTGAATGTATTCATTTTTAATTGTTATACTTGTTGTCTTAATTTTGTACGCCACCCTGAGTCCCTAGGGATTGGGCGGCATATAAATTTTACTAATAAATAAATAAATAAATAAATTATGCCCCAGCCCCTTCTGCTCTGGCCTCCAGCCTCCCATCCACGGGTGGCCCAAAAGGGCAGCCTCTAACCTGGTTTGATTCCAATGCTTGGGAAGCCTCCACCCTCCAGTGGAGCCTTGATGGCTTTGCTGCCGTGAGCCAAGAAGGCCAAGGGTTGAGTGAGCACACTGCAGAACTGGTCAGTTTGCTCAAGTTCTTAGATAAAAATCAAATCTGGGCCATTGCAGCAGTGAGAGGCCTAAGCTGAGTTTCACCACCAGACCAACGACAAAGGATGTCGTTTCACCCATTTGCTCAGTCACTTCTATAGACCGCATATGTGTACAGTCCCCTTGGATAAAGAATAGGCTGAAGATCAAAGTAGATACGCAAGTGAGAGCAGCCATAGGAGGCTCCCTTTCACACAAAGGGTTGACTTAGTGCACAAGACCACCACCATTAATTCAAAAGCCCAGTTGCCTTCCTCCTCCCATCTCCCTCCCTTCCGTTTCCTTCTCCAGCTTTTGTTTTTTTTCTCTCTTTTAATTGAAAGTTTCGCCTATAGTCCTGGTTTTCCCGGTTGCAATGTATGACTGTGAAAGTTGGACCATAAGGAAGGCTGAGCGCCAAAGAATGGAGGCCTCTGAACTCTGGTGCTGGAGAAGACTCCTGCGAGTCCCCTGGACTGCAAGGCGATCCAACCGGTCAGTCCTAGAAGAGATCAACCCTGACTGCTCTTTAGAAGGCCAGATCCTGAAGTTGAAACTCAAGTACTTTGGCCACCTAATGAGAAGGAAGGACTCACTGGAGAAGAGCCTGGTGCTGGGAAAGATGGAGGGCAAGAGAAGAAGGGGACGACAGAGAAGGAGGTGGCTGGATGGAGTCACTGACGCAGTAGGCATGAGCTTAAATGGACTCCAGAAGATGTTGGAGGACAGGAAGGCCTGGAGGAACGTTGTCCGTGGGGTCGCGATGGGTTGGACACGACTTCGCAACTACCAACACAGTCCTGGCATCAAGTGGGTGGGTGTGCCTCCCATTAATTCCAATTAAATTGGCCCCTGCTTTACTTTTTAGGTTTAGCTACAGCCAATTAGAGTACTGCTACCCGTTGGGTCAATGTTCGTGAATCTCTCTGGTGGCTTAATGGCCAGCTGAAATTCTAACTTACACTTTGATCCTGCAGTACAATTAAAAATAAGAAGTTAATGCTACTGAATGGGGAAGGGGGGGCATCTGCCACTCACATGTCCTGGCTAGAAGCGAAAAAGCACATTCCCATTAGCAGGGTAAATTATTAAACCATTTCTCAATATGTTCCCCATAGGGGTGGCCAATAGAACCTCACCTCTTTATCTGTAAAGTGGTCAGAGTCTTATAGATGGGTCAATGATCTATTAAAATCCAACTAGTTGCATCAGCAGCTTTTGAGCTTTGCTAGGAACCCCGGCCGATTGTTGAAAGGGCTCTTACCACACTATTTGAACACAGGAAAGAAAGGGAGAAGAGGGAGAGGAAAAAAAAAAAAAAGGCCTTGCACAAGCATGTTAGTTAAGAGGAAGGCTTTTTACGTGCAGCCGTTGATGATCTGCTCTTGTTTGGGCCGTACTCTTTAGCATGTCTTTGTACTAGGGCTGTATGTTGTTTCGAAAATGACGTTGAACCGTAAGGCTTAAAGCCCGCTGAAACACACGCCGTGGAACGTCTCTTTAAAGCAGACAGATCTTCGTTTTTCAGGATTCCTGAAAAGGGAAAGATTAGGCTGTGCACTCTTTCCCATTCCAAACCTCTTATGAATCCTTTCTGAAGCATACCCGGTGCTCCAGGAGTTACACAGCCAAGTCTTAAATGCTGTGGGGTTCAATACAAGGCACATACAAAAAGATCGAAGAACAGAAGGCGAAGACAAAGAGACCACATCAAAGACACACTACAACAACATCAATTAACAATGGTTGAGGCTGCAGAAGAGCAAGACCCAGAACTTTACTTTGCATTGGAGGAGGAGGAGGAAGAGGAGGAGGAGGAGGAGTTAATATAACATTTATTTTTCTGCAATTATGATTACGGATCACTTCTCTGAACAGCCTGGATTACACCTTAGATAGAACTGTAAACTATATTTTACCAACGATAAGGCTGGGCTCACACATCGTAATTATTCAGAATTACAGAATTCACACTGTAACTTAGAGCCAGGGATGCTAGTGTTACTGCCAGCTGGTGTTGCTATACAGGAAGCGTGGAATTAGGTTTTAAATGGGCAGGTTACCACAAGCCACTGTAAAATGTGCAGCTATCTTGAGATCAAACTAATCGTTATTTCTTCAAACAACGGATAAGGATAGGCATCGAACTGGATACCTTTGCTCTTAAGCGCAGGTATGCTGAACACCTGGGTGCCATGAAAATAAAAATGAAGACATGGGTCACCTTGGCTATCCAGGGGGCAGGTGTAGCTAAAAACACAGCTAGGATATTCCAGTTTCTAACCGAAAAAATGATCAAGGGGCAGATTTTATAGGCTAACAAGCCATTTAACGAGATGTTCTACATTATCAACAGCGTGCAATCCACACAGCCTTTTTTAAAATTAAGCCCGTGTTGCAATTGCATCATTCTTCAAGTTTAATTTTCAGTTTGGTACTGCATAAAAAAAAGCTACAAAAGGGACTTAACATAATAAGCTGGTAATCCTTAGGGTATTTACTCATACATACCATGGAATATCTTTTGGGCACTCCCATGTGATTGCATTTCAAAGTTATTTATCTGGTTTACGTGACCACAAAACTGAATTCTCAGGACTAAGTCTTAGATCAATGGAAGAATGACTTTTTAAGAAATTCTTGAGGTTCAGTTCCTGACATTTCCTATATAAAGTCCCATGTCTGTTACCTTTAACTGAGTGAAATAGTGCATTAAAGGGCAAAACCTTTCCAGCCAACATATCTCAAACAGGCTAACGTTACAGAATGCCAGGACTTGTAACTCCCATGGGAATGAAACTCTCATGTTCCTTGACATCTTCCCATGAGTCAGTGGGGAAGTCTAGGAAGCTTGCAAGTTTAAAAAAAAAAATCAGTGGGGATCACACATGACCAGGCTGATGGCGGGAACACGGATTTGAACCTGCAATTTCTTTCCCTGGAAGCTTGTAGGACAAAGCCAATGGGGACCTTGCAGGAACCCAACTGATCACAGATTGTCTAGTCCAGTGGTTCTTAACCTGGGCGATATTGCCCCCCAGGGGGCGATTTCATTTTTCACTTTTTCATACAGTGAATTGCTGTATATCTGTCGTACAAAAACACCAGATCGCTCGCTATTAGTGGACTGAATTGTGTTTTCAAATGTTCCTCCAGCTAGCTTCAGTACAGAACGCCGTACATATGTGAATACGCATCGCTTATCTTCACGCGCGTTGCACAGCAGCCTCTACCCTTTTTATATTTCTTTTTGCGTCTTAAATTTCACTTGTAATTCAATCATTAAATGTTACTGTTTTTCTTTTCGGACATTTCACTGTCTTGCAATTGAATTTTGTTTTCAGTGGCCATTACATTTAAGTGTCTTAAATAAATAAGATAATAATGAAATACATGTATCGTGAAGTTTGGGAATAAAGTGACGGGTGGCACCAAAATTTTTCACACAGTGGAGATATGGGAAAAAGACTGGAAATAAACTATTTGCATCGATATGTCCTGGTGACAATTTTAAAGAAAATAAAACAACTTCCTCATTGGTTCAAGGGGGCGATTCATTCAAAAAGGTTAAGAACCACTGGCTCTAGTCTACAAAGAGAAGGCCCCGTAGCATGACCACATTTGACCCTGAAAAATGGCCCAGCATCAACTTCAATGGATCAACAACATTTCTATGGGAGAATTAAAAAAAAAAAAATAGGTCTGAAGGGAACCCTGTATGTTTTTGCCAATGTTTGCAAAAACAATGGAGGATGGTCATTTTCTGTCAAGGAGAAACTGTCTAGTTTAACGAAGAGAAGGACAAGGGGGGACATGATAGCAGTATTCCAATATCTCAGGGGCTGCCATAAAGAAGAGGGAATCAAGCTATTTTCCAAAGCACCTGAAGGCAGGACAAGAAGCAACGGGTGGAAACTAATCAAGGAGAGAAGCAACCTAGAACTAAGGAGAAACTTCCTGACAGTGAGAACAATTAATCAGTGGAACAGCCTGCCTCCAGAAGCATTAAATGCTCCAACACTGGAAGTTTTTAAGAAGAGACTGGACAGCCATTTGTCTGAAATGGTATAGGGTTTCCTGCCTGAGCAGGGGGTTGGATCAGATGACCTCCAAGGTCCCTTCCAACTTTATTATTATTATTATTATTATTATTATTATTATTATTATTATTATTATTATTATTATTATTATTATTATTGATCATCGCACAGTCAGTCAGATGTTCAGACTGGATTTGGCATTTTGTCTACCTATCGAGTCCTTACCCAGGACCTGGGATAGGCAGATGTGGATGTTTGATGGTATTACAGGTATCGTCGCAGGATGGAAGCAGTTCCTAATAAGGCCGCCTTATTATTATTATTATTATTATTATTATTATTATTATTATTATTATTATTATTATTACTATTAACTCAGAATTAAGGAGAAATTTCCTGACAGTGAAAACAATGAATCGTTGGAACGGTTTATCTTTGGAAGTTGTGGGTGCTCCAACACTGGAGGTTTTTAAAAATGAGTTTGGACAGCCAATTGTCTGGAATGGTGTAGGGTTTCCTGCCTGAGCAGGGGGTTGGACTAGAAGACCTCCAAGGTCCCTTCTAGTTATTCTGATATTGTTTCCTTTATCCTTCTAGTTATTTCCTCTTTTTTTCCCCCCAACTTTATCATCGAGTTCACTCTATGTTCTTTGTTGCTATCTATGTACTCCTTTATTGTTTTGGATAATTACAAGATGAAACTTCCAGGGCTACCCACAAGATATAGTTTCCTGATACTGAATCCTCTCACTTGAAAAGGATCTCTTTGTGAATGATGTGTGTTTGTACTTTCTTTCTGAATGTTTTGTGCAGATGCCGTTCAGGACAGGATCACCAATCCCACGCACTCAGACAAGATATCTCTCTCTCAAAATGATTCTTTTCATGTCCCAAACTTTCCTATAAAACACCTCCGTTCCTAGGAATGCCAACCAGATTCCAATAAAAATGGGAACTCAAGAAGTTAGGAAATAACAATTTTGCATTTCCGAGCAATCGACAAAGTAGATCGCTTTGTCCGAAATGTAAATACATTCCTTTGGCACAATCAAGAAAGTTTACAGTCGTACAATATGGAGTGTTCCTGTTAAAGTGTAACTAATGTGAAAAATGAATGCATAGCTAATCAAAGACCGTCTTATGCAACGAATGAGAACAAGGAATGGACTTGCCTGTCACAAGACAGCTACAAGAATGGGCTGCTGTTGTGTTCAGTAGAACGCATAAAGATGAATCAAGGAGCTGAATTTTGATCACATGACCATGGGGATGCTGCAATACAGCAGTGGCCAAAATTGTGGAATCCTTTTGGGAAAAGTGTATTTTTGAGGTTTGATGGCTAAGATTAACATCACTTTGTTTGGAGCAGTACCATAAAATTATATATCAATGGGAAGATAATTTAATCAAGAACAGTGGCTCTCAACCTTTTTAATGCCGCGACCCCCAACCGGTCATAAGTCAAGGACTACTCAACCGGTCGTAAGTCGAGAACTACTCAACTGGTGCAGCACCGTTTGCAGAATGGGACTTTTGGCGGGCTCAGCAGGGCAGAGACAGCCTGGACAATTCCTATTGGCTTTTGAAAGCCAATAGAATTAGACTCTATTCAAAAGAGTCTATTATATTGGCTTTCAAAAGCCAATAGAATAAAAGGGAGTAGCACAGCTAAGGAAAAGGGGAAAAAAATGGCAGACTGTGTTGTTTGGCGACCCCCGTGAAATGGTCGTTCGACCCCAAATGGGGTCCCAACCCACAGGTTGAGAACCACTGATCAAGAATGGTATGAAACAAAGTTTGTTCAACTATCTGTACTGTAGTCCATGAAAGGTTATAGCCAAATAACCAGAAAAAGGAAGCACCACTTGCTTAGGTTGATCAGATTTGAAGGGAAAGGCTTCTTTCTCATGCTCACCTTCCTGCACCTTTTCATGAAGAATTTCCCTTTTCTTCTCTTAACAGCCCCAATCGGCATGGCCGTTCTTCCAGCAGTCTGTCAAAAAGAAAAAAAATAAAACATCAACAGTTTTCCAGGTCTGATGGAAGACAATGTACTTGTGTGGGCCAGAGTGCTGGGCACTGCCAATCAAATTGCTCCAAAATAAATACAGTAGTGGCCAAAATTGTGGAAACCTTTTGGGAAAAGTGTACAGTAGAGAAATACCACCTTTGGTTAAGTTTCCACCCATTTTTCTTCTCATTTCTTTATAATTGTAGCCTTGTTCACTTAATAAGACTATTTTACATCACTTTCTAGGCAACCGGTTAACTCTTTGTATCGTTACTTTAACTTTATTACGTTTTACAAGCTCACGAAATGAAAGAACACCAAAAAACCCAACCAACTTGATGGCGATCGCATAACATACCGACCAATGTCCTCCTCTCAGCTTCAATACGTGACATCGATAACTGAACCCTACTGGGTTCTGATTGGCTCATGGCCAAAACAAGAGGACACCCGATTGGCTCTCTAAACACTCGTGCTCATTGACTACAATCAGATGAAGGAAAGCTCCCTGAGATCAACCTAAGCGAGTTGTGCTTCCTTTTTCTGGTTCTTTGGCTATAACGTTTCATACAATACAGTCAAACTCAATTTCATTGAGGGCCACATCAGCATTGCGGTTGCCCTTGGGAGGCCAGGTGAGTGTGGCCAGGGTGGTGTGGCCTATTGGGTGGGCGTGGATGAAGTGGGTGTGACCTATTGGGTGGGCATGGCCAGCTCTACATTGTTCACGTCAAGGGTGCCTGTGGGGGCCTGGGCAGGAGTGGGACAGATCTGGGGATCTCTGGCAGAAGGGTGTGGGACAAGGGCAAGCGCCAAGGCATGGTCCATTTCTTCATTCCTCAAAAAGGGTGACACCTCCCCAGCATGCACCCAAGGGATGGGGCTGACACAGCAGGGGCTGGTTCCTCGCCGTTTCCAGACGGACTTGTGGAGCTGAATGCGTTTCAGCATAGATGGCCACCACAAAATTGTACATTGGCTCCCAGCCGGACTGGGCCAGGGCCAAGGCAGAGGGGGCCGTTCCCTCACTGTTTCCAGGTTGGGCCACATGAAACCACTTCGCGGGCCGCATCCGGCCCCCGGGCCTTGTGTTTGACATGTCTGCAGTACCGATAATTGAACAAACTTTGTTGCATTACATTCTTGATTAAATTATCTTTCCACTCTGATATATAATTTTATAGTACTACTCCCCCAAAAAGAGTGGTGTTATTAGCCATCAAACCTCAAAAATTACACTTTTCCCAAAAGGTTTCCACAATTTTGGCTACTGCTGTAGAACAAGCAGTGGCGCTTTGCTAAGATATGCATTTCCCAGTCCAGTGTGGATTTTCTCCTAATGGCTGTTGGTTAAAAGTGCTAGCAATTCTGGGAGTCCCTTTGCAACGCAGGCGCGATCCCGCTAAACTGCAGAAGATTATACAAGGGCAGCAAAACACAGCCCACAAATGATGTGGTTGAACAAACGATGGGGGGAAGAGAGACTTGTCTTGCTGGCTTATTCTTAATTGTCGATAATGGGCCTGCCATATTTCTGCTCCAAAAAGGGATTCCAAAGTTTTGAGAGGGTTGTAGCGCAGGATACAAAGGCCGGTGCAAGAGACAAAAGGTCTCTTTGTAAGGATGTAGGATTCAGGCCATAAACTTCGGCTCTTCTGCCTGTGAATAGCAGCACAAAGGTTTTGGAGTTTAGCTATTTACAAGACATAAATGCGTGCCCAATTACGTCCCTTCTGAGAGGCCTTTTCTGGAAACCCTGAGGTCAACCCGGATTTCTGCTCCTAAAAATTTGACTGTCATTTGCGTTTCTCTGCAACGCATTTATTTGCCTGGCACTTGCTCTGTTGGTGAAGATCAAGGGTTTTTTTGTTTTTTTTTTGCAAGGCAGGAGGGTGAACTTTTTTTGGGAGGGGGGGGGGAAATCTGTGTGTTTTTGTCTTTTATTCCACTCTGTGAGTTAAGGTTGTTTCTTTGGTTTTTATTTTCAGTAATTTTCAGATTCAGTCACAGTTTTCGTTCCATGCGGTACTGACCTTGTGAACTCTAAAGCTTCCTCCTTCCGTGATGTATTCAAGATGGACAGTATTTAATATTTATATGTTATTTATATGTAAGGGTGTAGGTCTATACATATGTTGTATATAGTATGTTTAAATGTGTTATGTATGTATCTACCCTATCTATCTAACCTGTCTATCTTGTCTGTCTGTCTGTCTACCCTATCTACCCTACCTATCTTATCTATTTATCTGTTTATCTATCTATCTATCTATCTGTGTCTGTCTGCCTGTCCAGCCTATCTATCTATCTATCTATCTATCTATCTATCTATCTATCTATCTATCTATCTATCTATCTTCTACCCTATCTGCCTATCTACCTACCCTATCTACCTATCATCTATCTTCTACCCTATCTGCCTATCTACCTATCCTATCTGTCTGTCTACCCTATCTTATCTATCTATCTATCTATCTATCTATCTATCTATCTATCTATCTATCTATCTATCTATCTACCTACCTACCTACCTACCTACCTACCTACCTACCTTGCAAACCACTAGGAGCTGAGCTGAATAGCACAATACTGCCAAACAAATATTTATGACTTGTTAGTTTCCGACTCAAAGGTAATAAAATGGTAAAAAATCTAGTTGCTCTTTTGATTGTGGAGCAGAATATGTCCGTGGTCAAGGAACAGAAATGCCGATTCAAGAGACCAGCAGTGAAGTGCGGTTCTATATTAAAATGTAAAGGCGAGTGAAACAATTCTCCCACGTTCCTACTATCTTTAAAACGAAGCCACCCAATTCTCAGCCTATCTATTCAGGCAATCAGAGATGACACTGGGGCTTGCAGACAAGATTCAGAAGTTGGGGGGGAAGGGAGGGCACTTTCTCCTTTTAAGTCAAAATACCTACCCACCCCAGCAGGAAAGTGAGTAAGGAAAATCAAACATGTTTCCACTGCAGCAGAGTCGTAATATTTTACCAGGCAGGTGAAATTGCAGAGTTCCCTATCCCACCCACTGCAATACAGGTAATCCTCACAACTGAGTCCAAAATTTGGGTTGCTTCGCTGCAATTGTGAAGTTAGTTAACACAGCTGTTAAGTGAATCGGCTTCCCCACTGAGTTTGCTTGTCGGAAAGTCGCAAAAAAAAAAGGGGGGGATCACGTGAATCCAGGGCACTGCCATCGTCGTAAGTACGAGTCGGTTGCCAAACATCCGAATCCTGATCGCCTGACCCTGGGGATGCTGCCACGGCCGTGTCAACTTTTTTCCAGTGTCGTCGTAAATGCTAACGGTCACTAAATGAACTGCTGTAAGTCGAGGACTACCTGTATGTCTCCGCATGTGTTTCTTAAAACTGGGAATTCTTTTACTGTTGCTTGTCACCCGCTCAGAAGGAAAACGCTGGGGGACGTGGCTCTCCAGAAAAGCAAGGAAAACTTCAAAGTAAGCAAAAAAAAAAAAAAAAAAAAGTACTCGTAGAGGAGAAAATTCTTGACTGATTTTGCAATGGTGCAGATCTGAGAGTTCAGCTCCGCAGGGAGGGGGGGAGGTCCTCCTATCTTTGATCTCCGCTCTGTGGCATTGTGGAATCGTGCCAGCCTCATTCACGAGACCAAATGTGAAATACTAAACGGGGATGAAAAAAAATACTAAATGGAAGGCGCAAAGGGCAACAGGTACATGCCCTCAGCTTATGCCCCAGCCCCTACGTGATCATACGCTGCAGAGTACAAACTATGCCATGACCCTGGCAGCTGATCTCTTCTGTTCATTCAGGACACCACGTGGAGGAAAGAAAGAAAGAAAGAAAGAAAAAAGAAAGAAAGAAAGAAAGAGGAAGGAAGGTAGGAAGAAAAAAGAAAAAGGAAGAAAAACAGAGAAAGAAAAAGAGGAAACAAAAGAAACAGAGAAAGAGGAAGGAAGGAAAGAAGGAAAAGAAAGATAAAGGAAGGAAGAAAAAGAGAGAGAGAGAGAAAGAAAGAAAGAAAGAAAGAAAGAAAGAGGAAACAAAAGAAACAGAGAAAGAGGAAGGAAGGAAGGAAGGAAGGGAAAGAAAGATAAAGGAAGGAAGAAAAAGAGAGAGAGAGAGAAAGAAAGAAAGAAAGAAAGAAAAAGGAAACAGAGAAAGAGGAAGGAAGGAAAAGAAAGAAAAAGGAAGAAAAACAGAGAGAAAGAAAGAGAAAGGAAATGAAAGAAACAGAGAAAGATGAATGAAGAGAAAGAAAAAAAAGAAAGAAAGAAAGAAAGAAAGAAAGCTTCTAGACCATGAGAATTTTAACTTTTGTACATTATTCTTGGATAGAAAAGCATTTGTGGTGCTTCAAGACTTGCAATAAGGACAACTATATGTGGTTGTGCTACTGCCTTATGTCTCTATGCAGTCTTATGTCATTAATGACACATGCCAAGTACAATGATAGCCTAAGTCAGTGATGGCGAACCTTTTAGAGACCGAGTGCCCAAACGGCAACCCAAAACTCACTTATCGCTGGGTGCCAGGTGGGTGTGGCCCATGGGTGGGCGTGGCGGTGGTGGTCATGGCAGATTGGGTGGGAGTGGCCAAGGTGGACGTGATCACCTTGATGTTGCTCGCGGGGAGGGACACCTTTGGGGGCCGGGCAGGGTTGGGGGAGATCCAGGGGGTCTCTGGCAGGTGGGGCGGTGGGCAGGCTTGTCCCGTGGGGTGAGGCGAGGCAAGGCGAGGCAGTGGGGGGTGCCATTGTCACAGGGCAAGGTGAGGCAGGGGCGGCTGTTGCCTGACACCATCGGCCCCCGCACACAGAGGCCAGCGAGCGCATGGGTGCTGGGATGCATCCGGCCATGTGGGGCCTCAGCGAGTTAGTGGGCGCCTGGTTGAAGAGGGACGGCTTATTTATTTGTGAGACTTATATACCGCTTTAAGTGCAAGCACTCTCTAAGCGGTGTACACCAGTAAGCAATGTATATATATATTTACATTGCCCCCAACAATCTGGGTCCTCATTTCACCTACCCCGGAAGGATGGAAGGCTGAGTCAACCTTGAGCCGGTGAGATTTGAACCGCCGACCTGCTGAACACAGTCAGCTAAAGTTGCTCTCTCGGGGGCATGGCGTGCGTGCCCACAGAGAGGGCTCTGAGTGCCACTTCTGGCACACGTGCCATGGGTTTGCCACCGCTGGCCTAAGTGGATTAGGGCTGATCTGCCATCTTTCCTCCATCTAACAAGAACGGAATGTAGGTTGACCTGCACACCTGTAGTAATCTAGGCCCCCTCTGAACGCTTGCTTTATTTCTAGTTTTGTTTTATTTTTATTGGTCTCTGGTTACGGGGCTTAAGAAATGCAACGTTTCATTCAGAGCCCAAAGAGCTTGCCTAATGAATTCTACTTATGGGGGACTTCAATCACAGCTCATGGGAAAAGGGACAGGAGGGTTAATTCTGGTTCATTGGGGACTGTTCCCCTTCCTTTTCAAAAAGTTGCCCTGTCAACAGAAGGCAGGAAGTGCACATGTCCCAGACCGAGACAAAGACAGCATGCAGTAAGTTGTCAGCAAGCATCCTTAAAGATCTCGGAACAACTGTTACTCCACCCTCAAAACGATTTGAAAGCCCACTTTTAAAATATTTGCATCAACCGAGAACACAGCACGGCACGTTTCAGGGGAGAAAAAAAAAATTCCCCTATTTTCTGCCCATTTACAGACTGGCGATGCAGACTGTCCACAGACACAGCCAAACAGGGAGTTACTCTCCTTATCTCTTGGGTATCTGATGCCAGCCATTTCTGCCTCGGGCGCTGTGCAAGCAACCTCAATGCAAGCAGATTGAAAGGGGAGGATTTTTTTTTTAAAAAAAAAACGGTCCAGCTTTAGAAATGCCACTTGACAGTTACATCATTTTTTGCAAGCCACGCTTTTTTTCTTAGGCTGGAAGGAGGGAGGGAGGAACTGCATCAGTACAGCTGTTACTTCACTGTGTGGCAGCTTTCTAGCATTTTGAAGGTCACCAGGGATACAGAGGGCTGAGAAAATATCTGCAGACCTCTCCTATCCAGGACGTAAACTGTTTCAACTTTGGCACGTTTTTGCATGCCAAAACGACGAGACACAAAGGCAGATTTTTCTCCCAGGCCCTCACTTTGCTAAACCTCTAATTCCCATGTCTTTTACGCCTACGGATATTTAGCCGTGTAGCAGGACTGTATTACTACTGCATTACCATCTTTCCTATTACTTACTCCTATTTGTATCTTACGACTATCCCCTTGTTGGTTGTATCTTATCATTTATCACTTTGTTGCTTGTACAGTAGTGGCCAAAATTGTGGAAACCTTTTGGGAAAAGTGTATTCTTGAGGTTTGATGGCTAATAACACTTTTTTTTTTTTTGGAGTACTACCATAAAATTATATATCAATGAGTCCTTCCCAAGGACCTAGGATAGGCAGATGTTGTTAAAGATATCATCCCAAGTAAAGCTGCCTTTTGCAACTGACTCATTATCAGTATGGTTAGTCACACAGTCAGCCAGATGCTTATTCTGGATTTGACACATTTATCCAACTATTAAGTCCTTTCCTGGGTTAGGCAGATGTTGATGCTTAATAATATTAATGGTATTTATTGTTACAGCATCTAAGCTGTTCCAAGTTTTGCAATTCACTTCTACAATTGTCTGAGATAGTACAGGTTCTCCTGCTTGAGCAGGGGGCTGGACTAGAAGACCTCCAAGGTCCCTTCCAGTTCTATTCTATTCTAAATTGACTTTTTACAGTTAATATCATTATGGTTCATTGCAGTCAGCCAGATGTTTAGTCTTTCCTAAGGACCCGGGATAAGCAGAAGTTGTTAAAGGTATTGTCACAGAATGTAAGCTGTTTCGGTAAAGCTGCCTTTTGCAATTGATTGTTGGTAAGTTTGTCAATGACATTATTAAGATGGTTGGTCACACAGTCAGCTGTTTAGGCTGGGTTTGGCCTTTTTCCCCACCTAAGAAATCTTTTCCAAGAACCAGTGATAGGCAGATATTGTTATTTGATAGTGTTAAAATTATCGTCACAGGTCGTATGCAGTTCCAAGTAAAGCTGCCTTTCACAATTGACTAATGGTGAATTTGTCAATGACAATATTATCATTATGGTTCATCACAGACAGCAAGATGTTTAAACTGGATTTAGCTTTGTTTGTGCACCTTTCCAGCCCTTCCCAAGAATCTGGGATAGGCAGATAGAATGGAATGGAAAAGAATAGAAACTTTATTGCCACTTTAAAGGTACGCTAATTGGCACACATTAAAATGAAATTTCATTGCATTCAGCTCTCAAAAAATACCATTATGCATATATACACACATGACAGAAAGATATCACAGTCTAGTTCTAATGTATACATATAAATGGCGGGCGGGGGGGGGGGGAAGAATCCTGCACATTTACAAGTGGATGGCATAAGGAACAAAGCTGTTACAGAATCTAATAGTTCTGCTATAAATACTTTGAAACCTCCTCCCAGAGGGGAACAAGAGAAACAGATCGTGTATGGCAGTGGTTCTCAACCTATGGGTTGGGACCCCATTTGGGGTCCAACGACCATTTCATGGGGGTCGCCAAACAACGCAGTCCGCCATTTTTTTCCCCCTTTTCCTTAGCTGCGCTACTCCCTTTTATTCTATTGGCTTTTGAAAGCCAATAGAATAGACTCTGTTGAATAGAGTCTAATTCTGTTGGCTTTCAAAAGCCAATAGGAATTGTCCAGGCTGTCTCTGCCCTGCTGAGCCCTCCAAAAGTCCCATTCTGCAAATAGTGCTGCACCAGTTGAGTAGTCCTCGACTTACGACCGGTTGAGTAGTCCTCAACTTACGACCGGTTGGGGGTCGCGGCATTAAAAAGGTTGAGAACCACTGGTGTATGGGGTCTTTAACAATGCTTTGAACTCTAAGCACATAGAGCTTATAAGCAGTGCCCTGAATAATGGGGAAGCGGGCTATAATCTTCTCAGCTGCCCTTACCACTCTCTTTATGGACCTTCTATCTGAGGCTCTGCTACCACAAAACCAAACAGTGATGCAGTTTGTTAAAACGCTCTCCATCGTGCCTCCGTTAAAAGTGGCCAGGATGGAAGGAGAAAGATGTGTTCTCCTCATCCGATGCAAGAAATGCAAACGCTGGTTTGCACACTTCACTAAAGAGACCAAGTTAGATTGTCAGCTATTTAATACTGTTGACCACCTCGACACTGCAGCCTTGATACAAAGTGGAGTATGACTTATGCCGTCTCTTTCTAAAATCAACAACGATCTCCTTTGTTTTATTAACATTCAAAACCAGTCCACCAAGGCTTTTACTTCCTCCCTATAAGATGTTGTTATTTGATGTGTTATCACAGGTTATAAGCTGTTTCCAAGTAAAGCTGACTTTTGCAATTGACTAATGGCAAATTTGTCAATGACAATATTATCTTTATAGTTCATCACACCAGTTGGCCAGATTTTTAGACTGGATCGACCAATTCTGTCCACTTATCAAGTCCTTCCCAAGATGTGAACATTTGATGGTGTTAAAAGGATGTAAACTGTTTTAAGTAAAGCTGCTTTTTGCAATTGACGGATGGGGACTCTGTCAATACCAATTTTATTATTGTGGTCGGTTACGCAGTCAGCCAGATGTTCAGACTGGATTTGGCATTTTTATCCACTAATAGACCTTCCCAAGGATCTGGGCAGGCAGATGTTGTTCTTTGATGGGAATAAACCCATCCTTGTGGAATGTAAGCTGTCCCAAGTCAATTTGCCCCTTTGCAATAGACCAGGGGTGGCAAACCTATGGCACGCATGCCAGAGGTGGCACGCAGAGCCCTCTGTATGGGCACGTGTGCCGTCCTCCCAGCCCCACCTCCCCACACAGCACCCTCACTAGCAGCCCCCTCGGAGGAGAGTGGCCCCCGGGCGCGGCCCATGAGGAGCAGCACAGCCAAGGACATGGCAGCTGGGCTGCAGGGACAAGACTCCACCCTTGCGCCCCATCGCGCGCAGATGATGCTGCGGGGCATGGGCAGAGGGCATGGCCACCATGGCAGTGCAAGGCCGCCAGGGCGATCTGCGGCGGGCTGTGGAGGCAGTAGGTGGGCCTGGGGGGGGGGCAGAGCGGGTTGCTGGGGTGGTTTTTGGGCACTCAGTGTCTAAAAGGTTCGCCATCACTGCAATAGGCTGACAGTGATTTAATCTATGCTGAATTATCTCCACTATTATAGCTTCACATCATTTATACATACACATATACATATACACATATGTATATACATACATATACACACACACATACATATGTATATACAAACATATTTAGATTTATATTTTTTAAATATGCTGTAAAACTATAATATACACACACACAAGTACAAAACACTTTCTCTCACACACATATATATATACACATATACACACATACATATATACATACACACACACAATTTATATTTATAGATTTTTAAAAATGCTGTAAAACTATTATATATATACATATATACACACACAGAAGCACAAGAGACACTCTCTCTCTCTCTCTCTCACACACACACACACATATATATACACATATACATATACACACATACATATACACACACACACACAATTTAGATTTATATATTTTTAAAAATGCTGTAAAACTATTATATATACATATATACACACAGAGAGAAGCACAAGAGACACTTTCTCACACACATATATATATATATACATACACACACACACACACACACATATATATATATATATACACATATATACACACACATATTTCGATTTATATATTTTTAAAAATGCTGTAAAACTATAAAATAGATATATAGAAACACACACAAGCACAAAGCACAGATACACTCTCTCTCTCTCTCTCTATCAACACACACACACATAAACGCACACCATTCAAACGGAAGAGAGCCTCCCGCGCTCCACTCACCCGCCACCGGCGCCGCCATCTTAGCCGGCCTGATCCCAGCCGCGGGAAAGGTGGGCGGGGCGGAGCGGCGAGCCAACGGCGAGGCGCGCCGAGCGGCGGGGCGGGCCCTTCCGGCGCTTTGCCGTGGCGCCGGCGCGCTCGGCGCCTGCGCAGAGGCCGGCGGGGCGGGGGCGCGCTCCCGCCCGCCCCTGCGGGCCCCTTTAAAGGCAGCGGCGGCGGCCCGGACGGGCGTCCCCGTCGCCGCCTCAGGAGCGCCGCCATCATGTACCGCCGCCTGGGAGAGCTGCTGGCGCCCGCCCGCGCCGCCGCCTCGGCCTGCCCTCCCGTCGCTGCGGCGGAGCCCTGCGCGGCCTCGCTGCTGCTGCCGGCCGGGGAGTCCCGGCGTCGCTACAGCCAGGCGGTGGGCCGCGAGGAGGCCTCCGAGGACGACCCGAACTTCTTCCGCATGGTGGAGGGCTTCTTCGACCGCGGCGCCGGCATCGTGGAGGACCAGCTGGTGTCCGGGCTGCGCACCCGCGAGAGCGCCGAGGAGAAGCGGCACCGCGTCCGCGGCATCCTGCGCATCATCAAGCCCTGCAACCACGTGCTCAGCGTCTCCTTCCCCATCAAGCGCGACAACGGCGAGTGGGAAGTGGTGGAGGGCTACCGCGCCCAGCACAGCCAGCATCGCACGCCCTGCAAGGGAGGTGAGAGGCGGCGCCTTCACACGTGCGCCCTCGCCGCCGACACGCGTCTTCTGCGGAGGCCACGCCCCCTGCCTCCCCGCGCCACGGCCCTTGGCCCGCTGGCCTCCCCCCCCCGGGGCCGCCTTCCAATGGCACGGCCTCCCTCCCAGACGCGTGTCTTGGGCCACGGCGCTGCTCGTCTGAACGCAAAACACGGGGAGGGTTTCAGACGCGCCGAGGAATTTCCACCGCTCCCTCTCTGGGGTGCTGCTTCTTCGGCTCTTCGTGATCTCAGGCTGCTCGTTTTGCGTTGCATGCCAGAAAAGGCTGCTCGTTTTGTGTTGCATGCCAGAAAAGGTTGCATAGCCCAATGCACAAGCGGGGGGATGTGTTTATTTGTGTGTGTGTGTGTGTCGTGCTTTTGCTGGGGGGGGGAGTATTCAGTGGATTGCATTGATCTCGCCTAATAACTGCACAAGTCTCTTGCAGAGCGGTTTTTTGCTAAGGTTGCCAGCAGCCCTAAAAATGCAAATATATCGTACAAACATAATATAGGATATAAAACGTTCTCCATTGTCATTTTGCTGCAGTGTGTGTGTGTGTGTGTGTGAAAGGCCTGCCGGAAGTGACTTTCCTTCTCCCTTTAGGAATCTGCCCCCACACCCTTAATGAATCTTTAAGGTGCAACTGGCTATTTTGTTTTTAATGCAAAGATGGTATTCTGTTTATTTACCTTCCCGCTCTGACCATCTATCTCCCTTTTCCAGGCCTGCCGAGATGTGTGGATGGTGTGATTGCCTTGCACCAGTGTTAACTGCTGGTTACAAATGGGGGAAAAAAAATCTCTTCCCAAAGTTGGCCCTGCTGAAATAATTAACAAGCCCGTATACGTGGCAAGACTCCTTGCAACCTTTGCTTAGCATGGCCTCCTAATAAACTTTTTTATTCTCTTGCGGAATCGTGCGTGCATTTTTCAGTTATGAGAAAATTGGTACCAGTGTGGGAGACCAACAGGGGAGCGATTCGTGTCCTATCTGCATTTACGACTTTGCTGCCTTGCTTGCTTACTTACATAAAGAAAAACTTTCAAGTTTGTTTTTGTGATTTTTTTTTCAAGAGGGAAGTGCCAATTTGCTTTGTAGAGACTGTTCTTCTCTTTCCCGGTTCTTGCACAGATGCATTTCCTGTGATTCTTGCTTATAGTATCCTGGTTAGTCTTTTTAAAGACTTAGGCACCCCCTCTTCAGCAGAAAAAAATGGGAGATCATGAGCCTTAAGTATATAGGGAAGTTACTGTAAGAATGAACCAGGCAACTCAAGAACTTTATAGCAATTTCCCTTACTTGCTTCATGCCAGGATATATCCTAGGGTGAGAGGGGAAATTAAAGCCTTAATGCTTAAACAGAATGGCTTCTTCTAGCTTGGCTGTTTATTGTATGACTAAACAGTAAACAAGACACAGTAACAAGATTGCCTCTGATTCTATGCATTTTAGTACTGCTTTTTGTTTTGAAACGCCCCACCCTTAAAGGAGGTGAAAGTAAGCTGAGAATTGGCAACATTCACCCCTGCAGGCTACAGAGAACATCTCTGGATACTGTGTAAGATTCATCATACCCATGTTTGTTAGACCTGCATCCCAGGTTTTCCGTAAGAGCTCAAAGGTGTATCTTATCTTCCTCCACTTCTCCGAAACAGCTCTGTAAGTTTGCACCGGGAAGGAGTGAAGGGGCACAGTCACACCCTGGGTTTGTGTGGCCAAGAGAGTTTGTCCCAGATCCTAATTTGGTATCTGAAGCGCTAGATTTGCTGGGAACGTTGCAGTTAAAATGAATTGGAAAGTTCACCCGGACATTTTATCTTTTTTTTGTGTGTAGTCATTGACTTGTTCATGTAGTGTATCCGGCAGTTGATGGTTGGTTAAGCACACTGGCCAGAATGATGATTGGTTAAGCACAAGAATGGTAAGACTTACAAAACAGCCTTTCCAGAGTGTTACCTGATTCTTTGGCTAAGAAAACCTGCACCAAAGGTTAGAAAGGTGCATTTTTATATAAGGGAGACATACGTGTCCTCTGGAGGAGATAGGTTTCTCCCCCTTTCTTCCCTGCTTTTAGTCCCCTGTGTGATAAACAAGCTTTCTGCAAGTTCTGACAATGTCCTGACAGTCCGTAGTCCATTCTTGCTTGAGTTGCATGAGAAAACTTTTCTGTGGAGTTTGCGAGAACTTTACCATTCCATAGGTTTGAAGCAGGCTAGGTTGCCCAGAGTCCAGTTAATGGCTGGAAATTGTCTTTTGGATGCTATGTTTTTGTTCAGTGGCCTGATCTTCAGAGAACAACTCAAGAGATTTATAGCCACATACCGAAATATGTGTTTGATTAGATCAGTGGTTCTCAACCTGTGGGTCGGGACCCCATTTGGGGTCAAATGACCATTTCACGGGGGTCGCCAAACAACGCAGTCCGCCATTTTTTCCCCCTTTTCCTTAGCTGTGCTACTCCCTTTTATTCTATTGGCTTTTGAAAGCCAATCGAATAGACTCTCTTGAATAGAGTCTAATTCTATTGGCTTTCAAAAGCCAATAGGAATTGTCCAGGCTGTCTCTGCCCTGCTGAGCCCGCCAAAAGTCCCATTCTGCAAACGGTGCTGCACCAGTTGAGTAGTCCTCGACTTACGACCGGTTGGGGGGGTCGCAGCATTAAAAAGGTTGAGAACCACTGGATTAGATCATGAATTTTACAAAAGAAATGCTGAAAACTCTTTGTTGAAGGTTTCAGAGGTGAAGTTTATGTGGCTGGGAAATAAAAGTCTCTCTTGGAACTCTTCAAATATGGGTGGTCCCAGTTCAGCCTGTCCAGATTAGTTTTGATAGAAGATTTAAAAATTCCATTGCGGCTACTGAAGGATGCTGAATAAAATAATTGTTTTGATGCGGACATTTTGTTCTTTGATGTCTACATAGAGTGAAGATAACTTTGGAATCACCCAAGACAGAGGCAATATTTTCTTGTAGTTTCTTCCATCCGGATTGGTTTCTGCGTGTGCTCCGTTGTAGCAATAATCTTGAAATAACTACTGCCACATAATACAATTTCTCCAAAGTTGCTGAGTCTGTGTCCCAGTGTCATTCTTTAAGAACCGTAATATTTTCTCCCAACCTACGTAGGAAACCAAAATCCATTTAATGTTGATCTCCAAATCCTTCTAACAAAAGGAAAAGTCTCTCTTGAAGGAGCTCCAGTGAATTGGATTGGCTTCTTTGAGTTCTCCACTGCTGGTAAACAGCAGCAGCTTCCAAGAACCCCGCAGATATTCTCCATTTTAGTGTGGTGAACTGCATGACTCTCCCATAACACTCTCAAAGCAGCTTTAGAGTGTTTGAACTATTCGCTTGTGAATGTTTTCTACGAAGAGGGGAACATTGGGGAAGATAGTAGATTCATAGCATGGATGACATGACATGCCTATGGTCCCTGCCAATAACAAAGCTGCTGCGTTTGCACTAGGTGGAAATGTTTGGAAGGCACAAGCAATCCAGGAGAAAAATAGACCCGCTGTCAAGTGGAAGGGAAATCCAAAGATCCAGGCAATTCAAATGGGGATAAAGATTTATTGCAAGCTTACCGCTCTATACAAGTATCTGAACTACCAACTGTCAAAGCAAATAGGCGGTAGATAAGAGTCAAAGGAATTCAAGGTAGGCTGGGCTTAGATCTCTTGTGGGCATGAAGGGACTCTGAGATTGATGACGCATTTGACCCCTCCTCCCTCAGGCTCAGCCTGGTTATCTCCTACACCTGCCGTATATTCTGGCGTATAACGCGACCTGGCGTATAAGATGCCCCCCATCTTCGGCGCCGAGTCGCATGCCTAGAAAGTCGTCTTATAGGCCAGAAACTACCGTAATTTCTGGCATATAAGACGACTCGGTGTATAAGATGACACCCGACTTCGGCGCCGATTTTAATGCTTGCGAAAGTCGTCTTATACGCCGGGAAGTATGGTACTTGCTTTTTGTGGATTTGCTCCAATTTCCTTTCCATTTCCTTAACACCCTCCCTTTTTCTGTATTTAATTTGTTAACTGCTTTATTTTTGCCTTTTTAATAAGGCATGTTGATAATTGCAAATTAGGATAAGGTAGTCTTCCTTCTCTCAAACATTAAAACTCTTTTGGCATATAGTCCAAGAGTTTGAAAATAGTGAGCCCCTTCTAATACGTCTAATATGACCATCTCTCATGCTTTGGGTTTTGGCACAGTATTTTGGGGGGGGTATTGCTGAATTATTCCTTGACAGGTAAAATATAAAATAAAAATTATTGTATCTTAAAAGATTGATCACCTGTAATAAAATTTAAAGCTTGAATCTCTGGCGGTCTTTTAAAATAAATCCATTGGGGTATTGAACTGATTCAAATTGCTGGTACACACACATCATCCCTGTCTTTAGAAGCGGTACATATTGTAGTGTTGAAAAACCTTAAACATAATTGAGGTTTCCAGTCAAGAATTCTTGACTACCATACTTTCTGACTTTTGGAAAAATGTCTTGTAAATTACTTCAAGAAGCAGGAATCTATTTCCATTGATAATAACTTATGCCCTAATTTTTTGAGAATTCAGATACACGTTCTTTAAACCCTTACAGTCGGGGTAAATAAAAACTGGCATGGCATGTTTACATTTAGCAAGAAGCAAAAACAAGTATTCAAAGTGTAAATATAGAATAAATAAAATAAAAAGTAAACTGCTGTTTGCCTTTTGTAACATCTGCATTCTGTATCAATGATTTTATTCTGTTTGTATGGTATTGTGATTTTATTTGGCATGTTGATCATCATATTTGTATGATGATTTTAATGTTGTTATATGATGTAAGCCAGCCAGAGTCGCTTTGAAACGAGATGGGTGGAAATAAATTTTGTAATAAATACAATAAAATATAGACATTGTCGTATTGAAAAAAGTTTTATTTGAGAACCCTTGTTCTCAAAGAAGACCTTTGCAACATAGCAATGCATATATTGTGTCATAGTGGCAGAAGGATAATTGTCAGTGTCTCCTTGCTGTTTCAGAGCAGATATATTTGCCAAAAATCCCAAGATTTCTCCATTTTTTTTTTTTTTTTTTTTTTTTGCAGTGGTTTTAGAAACACTGCTCGGAGCTGATTCGTCACCTGAGAAATATTTTCAATCTGTATTCCAAGTCAGTTGGACTAGCTAGATATATATCTTGCTATGCTTAGCTGAATTTGTGGATTTCAGTTTTAGATTTCATTTTTAAACAGCTGTGGTTATCTAAAGTCTCTACATTATGATCTTTAAATATGCCATTAAATTAACTAAGTGAAATAGTTTCACTTCCTAAACATTTCTTAAAATCCAAGAAACACATTTTCAGTAATGGAAAGAAACAGTAGCAGCATCATGCATAGATTAAAAATACTTAATCCTAGTTTTGTAAGGTGCGTGGGATTGGGACTTCTTTGCTGGGATTTAGATTTTTTATCTCGTAAGTAAAACCATGCAAACAATTCATAGTCAATCATAATACAGTAAACAGTACACTGGTCTTAGTTTGCCTGTATGATCATGTGCTTAGAGGTGGTGCTACAGGAGAAACTCCAGCTGCTCTTATTCATCATATAGACAGCTGTCCAGAGAACTAAAAGTGTCCTAACAAGGTACAGGAAACAGGAATGACCTTCTAGTAATGGAGTGTCATATGTTAATCTCTGCTTTATCCAGACTCTTGACAGAGATACACAATCTTAAAAGGAAACCATTGTTCCTGTAGAAGCAGTCCTATTGTCTAAAATAGTCTTGTTGACATTTTCTTTGTTTTTCTACCTCTTGGATCAACTAGTAGAGCCTTAAGCCTGATCATAATAGTTGTTTTAGGTCATCTCTGTGATTTGCAAACAGTCTTAGTTTTTAAAATCCCTATTAGCTTCTTAATAATAATAATAATAATAATAATAATAATAATAATAATAATAGTAAAGTTGGAAGGGACCTTAGAGGTCATCTAGTCCAACCCCCTGCTCAGGCAGGAAACCCTATACCATTTCAGACAAATGGCTGTCCAGTCTCTTCTTAAAAACTTCCAGTGTTGGAGCATTCACCGCTTCTGGAGGCAGGTGGTTCTACTGGTTAATTGTTCTCACTGTCAGGAAGTTTCTCCTTAGTTCTAGGTTGCTTCTCTCCTTGATGAGTTTCCATCCGTTGCTTCTTGTCCTGCCTTCAGGCGCTTTGGAGAATAGCTTGACTCCCTCTTCTTTGGGGCAGCTCCTCAGATATTGGAATACTGCTATCATGTCCCCCCTCGTCCTTCTCTTCGTTAAACTAGATATACCCAATTCCAGCAACCGTTCCTTATATGTTTTAGCCTCCAGTCCCCTAATCATCTTTGTTGCTCTTCTCTGTACTCTTTCTAGAGTCTCAACATCTTTTTTACATCGTGGTGACCAAAACTGGATGCAGGATTCCAAGTGTGGCCTTACCAAGCCATTGTAAAGTGGTATTAATACTTCACGTGATCTTGATTCTATCCCTCTGTTCATGCAGCCTAGCACTGTGTTGGCCTTTTTGGCAGCTGCAGCACATGACTGGCTCATATTTAGGTGATTGTCTACTAGGACTCTGAGGTCCCTCTCACAGTTACTACTATTGAGCAAGGTGCCACCTATGCTGTACTTGTGCATTTGGTTTTTCTTGCCTAAATGTAGAACCTTGCTTTTTTTCACCATTGAATTAATGTTGACTGTCTTTTCTTCTTGAGTAAGTGCATAAGTAGCTGAACTAGTGCTTGCTTCCCAATTACTGTGTTGTTGCTAAAAAAAATTAAAATGTCCAAAGCTGTTTTGTTAAACCTAAACCCAAAGGGAGTCTATGTAATGCACGATGGCATCCCTTTTGGTTCTGTTTCATGATTTCCCTTAGTCCATCCCAAACTTGACTCAAAGATCTGGGGTGTCTTATCTTCTAGGAACAGCCCGATTTAAAAATATCTAGGCATTTGGCAACAAAGCACATATGTTGGTGATTTTCTGGCAGAGGTGTAGGGATTTTCCAGGAAGTCTGTGGTTTATGGGATAGCTGATCCCCTGCAGATGGCTCAGTTCTTTGCTATAAAATGTAAAAATATTCCATCCTGTAAGCTCTATTTAAGGGACTTGGGCTTAGCTACTTTATTACCAAATTGGATTGATTACTAATACTGGTAGGTAAGATCTTGGTTTCACCGTGGTTTTGTACCCCCACTCACAAATTGAATTATTGCGGTTTGTAAGCAGCTGCTAAATTGTGCGTATGTGTACAGTTTTACCTATAAGTCTGCCTTTTCCAGAAGGAAGTTAAAAGCTCACAAATTGAACAGGAGTCTTTGGTGATTTTTTTTTCATTGCTGCTTCGAGTACAAAGGAGTCGAATCTGTTCTTTGCAGGCTGTGATGTCCTAGTTAGTTAACTTTCTTTTTCGGGTGTGCCGGAGGAAAGGAAAATCCTCAACAAACAACATTTTGTGCCAGTTCCAGTGGAAAGTTTACCCATGGCTGTGAGTCATTTCATAGCAGGAGGCTTTTATAACAGAAAAGCACATCGTCTCTGAGCATTTAGGCAAAGGGAATCTGAGCGTTGGTTGGGCACCATACTGCTAACCTCGGTGCGATTTTCCTTGCGTGCCTAATGGCTGTTTTATTCCGTCTCTCGAAATAAAAGGCACAAAAGAACAGAACAGAATAACAGAGAGGGGCGGGATCTTGGAGGTCTTCTAGTCCAACCCCCTGCTGAAGCAGGAAACCCTATTCCATTTCAAGACAAATGGCCGTTCCTCTTTAAAAAACTCCAATAATGAAGCAGCATCCACAACTTCTGGAGACCAGTCCAACTGCAATAAATACCTTAGCCTCTGAAATGAAACACTTGAAGAGAATAAACGTAGCTCAGGGTTAAACTGTGAAGTCCTTTGCGCTCTACAAGCTTGCTTGTTTACTTGCAGATGTTTCTTTTTGCAATTGTAATGGGTAACGTCGGCGTGAGTGATCGTGAAACAGTTTTCCAGATTAAAAAGATGCATGTGCATAAGTTTAGACCCAGTTGTACTTACTGCTTTCAAAGTTGTTCCTATTTATTCCCAGATACAAGGGCTCTACCATTTCGATAATATATTCTTTAACACAGACTTGTCAAACACAAGGCCCAGGGGCTGGATGCAGCCCGCGAAGTGGTTTCATGTGGCCCACGAAGCCATCCTGGAAACAGTGAGGGAACCGCCCCCGCTGCCTTGGCCCTGGCCCAGGCCGGCCGGGAGCCAATGTACAATTTTGTAGTGGCCATCTATGCTGAAACGCATTCAGTCTTAGCTCCACAAGGCCATCTGGAAACAGCAAACCAGCCCCTGCAGCGTCGCCCCTGTCCCCTGGGTGCATGCTGGGGAGGTGTCACCCTTTGTGAGGAACGAAGAAATGCACCATCGCCTGGAAGTGGCCAGCAAATGGCCCTCGCCTACTTCACGTATCCGGCTTGATGGGCTCTGCCCTGGTCCCACCTCTTTCTGCCACAGATCTGTCGCACTCCTGCCCAGGCCCCCACAGGCACTCTTGACACAAATGATGTAGAGCTGGCCACACCCACCCAATAGGCCACACCCACTCCATCCATGTTCATCCAATAGGCTGCACCCCCCCTGGCCGCCACCCCCCCCCCCCCGAGGGCAACTGCAATGCTGATGTGGCCCTCAGTGAAATTGAGTTTGACACCCCTGCTCTAACATGTCTTTTTTTTTTCTTGTGCATAGTCAAAGTCTCCATTACATTCAAGCACAATTTTTTTAGAGCAGTGGTTCTCAACCTTTTTAATGCCGCAACCCCCAACCGGTCGTAAGTCGAGGACTACTCAACGGGTGCAGCACCGTTTGCAGAATGGGACTTTTGGCGGGCTCAGCAGGGCAGAGACAGCCTGGACAATTCCTATTGGCTTTTGCAAGCCAATAGAATTAGACTCTATTCAAGAGAGTCTATTCTATTGGCTTTCAAAAGCCAATAGAATAAAAGGGAGTAGCACAGCTAAGGAAAAGGGGGAAAAAATGGCGGACTGCGTTGCTTGGCGACCCCCGTGAAATGGTCGTTCGACCCCAAATGGGGTCCCGACCCACAGGTTGAAAACCACTGCATTAAAAAGAAATTCATCTCTTTTTTTCACAAAAGCAAATCCTCTATTGACCAGTCAGTAGTTAGCTTACACCAGAGAAAGCCAACGTCTGTATTAGTATGCTGTTTAGCAAAAGGGGGCACAATGGCTCAGTGGTTAAAAAGGCTGAAGTTGACAGTCTGGGTTTGAGACCTGAGCGCCGCACGACGAGGTTGAGCTCCCGTTCCTTGCTCTAGCTCCTGCCCACCCAGCAGTTCAAACTGCAAAATGCGATTAGATTAAATAGGTATCACTTTGGTGGGAAGGTAATGGGTGCCATGTGCTCAGTGTAGAATCCTAACGCCGGATATGTCTTCGGACTACGCTGGCTCCCTTGGCTAAGAAACGGAGATGAACACAATGCCCTTGAGACGGACGTGACTGGACAGGAGAAAACTTTGCAGTAGTGGCCAAATTTGTGGAAATCTTTTGGGAAAAGTGTACAGGAAAAATGCCATCTTTGGTTAAGTTTCCACCCATTTTTCTTCTAATGTCTTTATAATTGTAGCCTTATTCACTTCATAACACTATTTTACATCGCTTTCTGGACGACCGGTCAACTCTTTGCATTGTTACTTTAATTTTATTATGTTTTACAAGCTCACAAGAACATAACAAAACCCAACCAACTTGATAGTGATCACACCGACTAATGTCCTCTTCTCAGCTTCAATATATGACATCAATAACTGAACCCTACTGTGATCTGATTGGCTCATTGCCAAAACAAGATGACACTCGATTGGCTCCCTAAGCACTCACGCTCATTGGCTACAATCAGATGAAGGAAAGCTACCTCAGATCAACCTAAGCAAGTGGTGCTTCCTTTTTCTGGTTATTTGGCTATAGCTTTTCATAGAATACAGTATAAATAATACAAACTTGGTTGCATTACATTCTTGATTAAATTATCTTTTCCATTGATTTATAATTTTATGGTACTACTACAAAAAAAAGTGGTGTTATTAGTCATCAAACCTCAAAAATACACTTTTCCCAAAAGGTTTCCACAATTTTGGCCACTACTGTATATTTTCGCAGTTGAATCCAGGATATTGTGGACTTTTTTTCCACTTAACATGTGTTTTAAATCAGTCAGTAGGAACCACTAATGGTTATGAATCATATGGAGTTGTAGGTCTTGCCGAACAAGCACTAATATCATTTATGAATATAGAATAACAGAGTTCAAAGCGACGTTGTTGGCCTTCTAGTCCGGCTGAGGCAGAAGACCCTATACCAGGGGTAGGCAACCTCGGCTCTTTTATGACTCATGGACTTCAATTCCCAGAATTCCTGAGTCAGCTATGAATTCTGGGAGTTGAAGTCCATGAGTCATAAAAGAGCCGAGGTTGCCTATCCCTGCCCTATACCATTCCAGACAAATGGCTGTCCAATCTCATCTTATAAATCTCCAGTGATGGAACACCCATAACTTCTGGACGTAAACTATTCCATTGATTGATCGTTCTCATCATCAGGAAATTTCTCCTTATTTCTAGTTTGGTTCTTTCCTTATTTTATTCTTTATTCAGGTTCAGGATCTGAAACTTTGTTTTATATTTCATTTGGCAGCTTTTTTCATTGAAACTGATCTTTTTGATGTTTTCATTCAGTGATAGCCTCCTTAAACTCCATTGCGTTGTTTTATCCTGTCGGTATTCTGCCTGTTACTTTGAATATAGCATAATAATAGCTGTCTATTAGTGCTGGCTTTGGCACCGTTGGGTTTTACAGACCCAAAGCGGCATATACAGCGTTGAAAAATGAGATCTGGCCAATAATATTCGGTTAATAAAAAGTATTTACAGAATTACGGAAACGAAGTTTCAGACTAGAGTCTGCAGTTGGGTTGGGCTCCTGCTTAAAAGCAGATGCGAAAATGATGATTTCAACCTTTGAACAAAATGACTCACATTTTGTGGGTTTGTGTGGTGGAACAACTACGAGAGCGGATAGAATGGCTTTTCTTTTTTCTGTCACCAAGAGATTGGGCAAGATAGATCGCATTATATTTTGCCTCCCCAGTAAATTGCTTTTTTAATAGTCGTCTTCCGTTTAGCGCTCGCGGCTTATTTCTTATTGACAGGTGACCCAACGCATCAGCCACTAACATTCATGTTTTTTTTTTAAACAGGTATTCGTTACAGCACAGAAGTGAGTGTTGATGAAGTGAAAGCTTTAGCTTCTCTTATGACTTATAAATGTGCAGTAGTTGGTAAGTAATTCTAAATGAATGCCTGGGTCCACACGTCCCTTCTAAAGCCAGGGCCTTTAATTTTGTCAGAAAGATGTTTAGGTATTGAAGTAACGTCCTGTGAGGGAGGTGACCCCTCTCCACAGATTTGGTGGGTGGGCTTCACTTGCAAGGTCTATGCCAGTGGTGGCGAACCTATGGCACGGGTGCCAGAGGCGGCACTCAGAGCCCTCTCTCTGGGCACGCGCACCGTCGCCCCAGTCCTAGGCCTTCAGCTGGGTTTTATAAAACCTTTTCGCTTTAGGCCTCTGCTGCCATGTGCAAAAAAAAAAAAAAAAAAGGTTCAAACAATCAGTCAATTTCAACTTCTCGCGGGGAAAAAAAAAGATCTTGCAAAGTTGGAATTGATTGATTTGTCTTTTTAGTCCCACCCAGTCTGCCATTACCACTGCAGCCACGCCCAGCCAATGGGCCACACCCACCCGGCACCCGATGATGCGTAAGTGGGTTTTGGGTTGCAGTTTGGGCACTCGGTCTCTAAAAGGTTCGCCATCACTGGTTTATGCTTTCCTGGGAATTTTAAGTTTCCTGTTTTCTTGGTGTGCCTGAAAATGAAGGATATCCAGTGGTGGGATTCAGCTGGTTCGCACCGGCAAAACCGGTAGCTGATTTTTTGTTGCCCAGGCCCAGAACGGACTTCCGGAAGCGGCATCCGCACACAGAACCGGTGGTTCACCTATTTGAATGCCACCACTCAGGTTATCCCTGGAGTAGAGATATCTGCTCTGCCAATTTTAGAGCATCTTTTCAGAGATAACATTTCTAGTCTTCATCTAGGCTCTGCGTGCCGCTCCTTTTCCATTTATGAAGCAGAGAAAAGTGGATTAAATCTGATCCAATGCAAGCTTTTTAAAACTCCTGTCCTAGCCGATCAAAATTAGCAAAACAAGAAATAAGTGAGCATCTATCTCTGAGCAGAGTGGTGCCACGTCAAACCTTTGTAGAGGTTTTTTGCAGACCTAATTAAAAGCTGCAATACATAAAAGAAATATCTCGTTTTTCATATGTAAACAATTCTTGTAAAAAATTGGTCATGAATCTCCACTTTTCACTATATTGAAGAGCGTGCTGAATTATTTTAAAACAAATCATTGTCTATGGGTTTTGTTGTTGTTGTTTTATTATTTTTCATTTTCTGTTGATATCTCTGTGACTAATTCCTGAAGTGGAAAAGGGAAGACAGGCATCCGAGCTAGCGATAAGATAAATCTTTACCATCTTTACATTCTTGTCCTTTGTTTTGTTTTTTTTAACTTAAGCGTGAACATTTGTTTGCAGATGTGCCATTTGGTGGTGCAAAGGCTGGTGTTAAGATCAATCCTAGGCTATATACAGTAAGTTCCATATCCAGAAAAATATGCTTTTAATCGGCATGTTTAGGCTTGTTTAGGTTGCTGTTTTCCTGACCTAGACCAGTTAGGACAATGCAATGAATTCTATATTTTCTTGGCGTGGAGAGATTAATTGCATACATACATACTTATCCCTTTCAGATAAGCAATAAACATCTGGATCACAGGAAAAGTTGCCAGATGACCCTATGAGTGCTGCCTGTCTTTACTTTGGTCAACTGAGGCTGTCACCCTTTTTCTGAAATAAAAAGAATGACTTGGTTAGCAGCTGAATTGTGGCCAAGTCCCTACACGTCGTCCTTGACTTACAACCTTAATTGACCCCCAAAATTTCTGCTGCTAAGTAACACATTTGTTAAGTGAGTTTTGCCCCATTTTACGACTTTATTTGCCACAGTTGTTTAATGAATCACTGCAGTTGTTAGTCACACAATTGTTAAGTGAATCTGCCTTGCTCATTGACTTTGCTTGGTCAGAATGCCACAAAAAAGGGATCAAACGGCCCCGGGACATGGCGACCGTCATAAATACGAGTCGGTTGCCAGAAATCTGAATTTTGATCTAGTGACCATGGGGAAGGCTGCAACGGTCACAAGTGTGAGAAATGATCACAAGTCATCTTTTTTCAGAGCTGTTGTGTAACTTCGGACAGTCACTTAAATGAACGGTTGTAAGTCAAGAATTACCTGTACAACAGTGGCCAAAATTGTCGAAACCTTTTGGGAAAAGTGTATTTTTGAGGTTGGATGGCTAATAACACCACTTTTTTTTCTTCGAGTAGTACCATAAAATTATGTATCAATGGAAAGATGATTTAATCAAGAATGTAATGCAACAGAGTTTGTTCAATTATCTGTGCTGTATTCTATGAAAAGCTACAGCCAAATAATCAGAAAAAGAAAGCACAACTTGTTTAGGTTGATCTCAGGGACCTTTCCTTCATCTGATTGTAGCCAATGAGCACGAGTGTTTAGAGAGCCAATCGGGTGTCCTCTTGTTTTGGCAATGAGCCAATCAGATCACAGTAGGATTCAGTGATTGATGTCCTGTATTGAAGCTGAGAGGAGGACATTTGTCAGTGTGTTATGTGATGGCTATCCAGTTGGTTGGGGTTTTTTTGTGTTCTTTCATTGAGTGAGCTTATAAAACATGATAAAATTAAAGTAATGGTGCAAAGAGTTGCCTGGTTGCCCAGAAAGCGATGTAAAATAGTATTATGAAGTGAACAAGGCTACAGTTATAAAGAAATGAGAAGAAAAATGGGTGGAAACTTAACCAAAGGTGGCATTTCTACTGTACACTTTTCCCAAAAGGTTTCCACAATTTTGGCCACTACTGTCTATGAGGAAGGATGCAGTATTGGTCCAATGTTGCATGTTTGGGCCAATATGCCAATAAAAGAGCCATTTGCCTGGCCTGCTCTCATTCTGCACAAGTTAGAATGTAAATTAGAGACCACTTTGCAAGCCAACTTACGTTTTGGAGGCATGGGCTGTGCAGTGACAAACACTTAGGGCGAGAGGAATGAAATAAAAAGGATTTATTCCAATCGGAAGGTTTCAAGATAAAGGGTGGATCAGAATCATTGCATTGGAATATTGTAATCCTTCGTTTTATTTACGGTGTGTTTCCAGCAATCCTAACGTGGCGGTTGACGTCATTAAAAGTCATTGTTATAATTTAACCATGAAACCACGGAGATCTAAAGAAAGGTTACAAATCTGAAACAGCATGAAAAATGCTGAATTTGACCGCAGCGACCAATTAGCGATAGCAGACTTATAAACCGCTTCATCCTGCTTTACAACCCGTGGGTTGTAAAGAGCTGGCATATCACCCCCCCCCCCCCCAGCAATCTGGATCCTCATTTTACTGACCTCAAAGGGATGGAAGACTTGAGTCAACCTTGAGCCACTGAGAATCGAACTCCTGGCAGTGGGCAGAGTTAGCCTGCAATACAGCAGTTAAACCACTGTCCTATTAAACTCTGGCAGGACGCTGTAGTACCAGTTTAACCAAAAACCCGAGCAAAAACTTGTATTTACTTGAAGAGGGAGGGAATTTTACAGCACAATAAACACATTTTCCTGCGGCCCCTTCTGCCTCCAAGAGGCAGAGTATTTTTCCTGACCTCACAGCTGTCCAGTTGTAGAATAGCTCCCTTCTCTTATTCTGGCATTTTTGAGTTCAGAGGTTGGGAAGATGAATATTAGCAGTTACTTTCCCAGTTCACATAAAATCCAAAACGTTGGGTTGGGCTGGTACCTCACTTCTTATTGCAGAGTGGCTAAGCCAGGACTAGTAGATGGCCTAGGTCAGGGGTAGGCAACCTGGGCTCTTTTATGACTCGTGGACTTCAACTCCCAGAATTCCTGAACCGGCATGGGTCAGTTTGGAAACCTCTCCCTTTCCCCTCAGCATGGCTGGCTCAGGAATGCTGGGAGTTGAAGTCCACGAGTCATAAAAGAGCCAAGGTTGCCTGGCCTAGGTCTAGGAACTATTGGCTAAACCTTTGTTAAAATCATGAGTGTTGACCTTAGGCGTTGCTTACCCACCTCCTGGATACTAACTGTCTCCTTTGTTGTTGTAGGACAATGAATTGGAAAAAATCACAAGACGGTTTACCATAGAACTCGCAAAGAAAGGCTTTATTGGTACGTAATATCAGAATATCTGTATTGATTTTGGCGAGAGGGATCATTCAGCGGTACTCTCCAACTGTGCCCCCCAAAAAAGCAGCATGCCTCCCCAAAAAAGCAGCACTGGTAACTTGAGTGTGGTACTGCATGTTCTGAATATACTCAGAAGGACAAGAGTGTTTTTGTTGCCTTGTTTTAATTAATCAGCTACAGCAAAGCCTCGGCTTGCACGCTTGATGCGTTTGGCTCCAGGGATGTTCAAAATTCACTCATCTGGGAACAGAATTTTTCCAGATTGATGAATTGTCACACCTCTGTCTTCAACACTCCACATCAAGCCTACTTACAAAATCATATTAAAGAGATCAGCTCTTACTTGGCTTGTTAAGCTGTCAAATCAAAAGAGCAATTTGACGTGTTTGTTCGCTTCCTAGCTGAGCTCTGGGCTGGTTGGAGAAACGGCCAATTTTATCCTGTTCCCTTTTTGCTGTAAACAGTATGTTCTTTTTTTAAAAAAAAAAAAAAAACAACTTTAAGGTACAGATTTCTTTTTTTCTAGAAGTGGGGATAGTCTACTTCTTTTTGTCTTCTAATGGAATGGGGACATTTCCCTCCATTTAGGCCATAATCATTGCGTCCATTAATAAGGACAGTATTACTTCTAATGGCTGTGCAGCCTAACCCTAACCTAACCGTAAGCAATACCACAGCTGAATCTTCCAGTTTCCATGCACAGAACAGTTTGTGTTTAATGGTGCGTCCCCTCTTTGTTTCTGATTGTGCCAAACAGGGCCTGGTGTGGATGTGCCTGCGCCTGACATGAGCACCGGTGAACGGGAGATGTCGTGGATTGCCGATACCTACGCTAATACCATAGGACACTACGTAAGTTGTGATGACCCAGGGCATAGCACAGAGGCAATGCAGTCAGCTGGCAATTCAAACCGCCCTTTAATTGCTCCAAATTTTCCCCATATGCTCCCACTTTCCTGGCAAGCCTCTAAACAAAGGAAGATGCACACACCTCTGGCTGCAAGTAGTTTCACATACAGTCTGATTAAGAGAGGAATTTACTCAAGGCCACGGAGATAAGAAAGAATGACAGCATACATCATAAACCTAAGGAGTCTCACGCTTGCCTGAGCAGTTTCAAAAGGGAAGCCAAAATACAGTCCGAGTTGTTTAAACACCCAAGCAACTTTATCAGCCAGTCCAAGGGTCAGAGTGTCCGGGTTTCCAAGCAGAAGTCACAGAACAAGAGATCAACAACAACACACACACAACACTCCAAGGAATCAGTGTTTATTCTGACAAATGCCTCTCCCCATAGCGTCTCCTTAAGTCTCAATCCCCAGGTGTGCCTTGTGGAGAAGAGTGGGATCTCTCCTCCTAAGTAGCTGAGCTTGCCTGCATTGTTCCCTCCCTCCTCTCCACTCTCTGTGCTCTAGGATCAGGTGGGGATGGCCCTTGCTCATCGTCTGAACTCTGTCTCTCCTGTTCATCCTGTCCCCATCCTGAAGGGTCCTGGCCTGCCTCGGCCTGCTCCTCCCCACATTCCTCTGAAACCACAGACACCTCTCTCTCAACCTCCATAAGATCCCGTTCCAGCTCATTTTCCTCTGCAGATTCATGCTCTGACGGAGGCATGACATAAGTTCTGAACAAAAGCGCAAGCTTCACTTATGTCACAGTGGCCTTACGACATGTTGCGTACAACCTAACATAGACCTGGAACAGATCTGCAGTTCTTTGGACAAGCAGGATAAGGCCAGCATAAGATCTATAGGTCTGCAAGCATCACTGTTGAATCAGAGTCTTTCCTCAAATAGTTTAATTGGAAATATGTATATCTCTGAAACACTTTACTTGATTTAAACACGAAGGGTCCCTGGTGCTCTCCAAACTTGGTGGTTTTCTTGCGGACGTTTCAGAACCCAAACTAGGCAACATCATCAGAAACCAGGATGACTCTTTCGCAAATTAAATTCTCCAAATATAATGGTAATGTAGGAATTGTCCTTCAGCTTTAACTTTCTGCCTGCAGAATGAGGAGTCCAGCTAGTTTCAATTCTCAATTCCACCTCAAGCTGTTCCTCCAACAGGACAGGTGGCTGCATCTGTGTCTCTGTGGTCCTCTCTAGCAATGTGCTAGGTGATTGAGTGGGGTTACCTAACACGGTATAGGAGAGCTTCTCTACCACACATTACAAAAAAGATGCTGAGATTTTGGGAAAAGTGCAGAGAAGAGCAACTAAGAGGATTAAAGGACTGGCGACAAAAATATATGAAGAACGGTTGCAGGAATTGGTTATGGCCAGTCTAGAGAAAAGAAGGACTAGGGGGGATGTGATAGCAGTATTCCAGTATTCCAGGGGCTGCCACAAAGAAGGGATCAAATTTTCCAAAGCACCAGAAGGCAAGACAAGAAACAAGGGAAGGAAACTAATCAAGGAGAGAAGCAACCTAGAATTAAGGAGAACCTTCCTAACAGTGAAGACAACCAGTGGAACAGCTTGCCTCCAGATGTGGTTGCTTCACCACTGGAAGTTTTTAAGAAGAGACTGGACAGCCACTTGTCTGAAATGGTATAGGATCTCCTGCTTGAGCAGAGGGCTGGATTAGAAAACCTCCAAGGTCCTCATATTAACACAATCTATCGACTCACGTTCAAAGGCCCCACTGGCTTCCCTTGCCTGCTAGTTCTCTCTGTATTGGAGCCATAAATTAATAAAGATGCACATGGAGGCGGAGATCTTAGCACGTTTGCCAAGATTGATGCCCCAAGCTTTGGCATTGGTTGCCACTTGAGATTAAATAATGTTAGATTTAGATAAAACCAGTCTAGTTCTGTCTGCAGAAATCTGTACTAGTAATCTGTATTTAGTTCATGTTGAGGTGGTTGTTTTTGCATTGTTGCTATGCACTGTTAACAAACTGGCATAAAACTATGAAAACAGTTCATCTGTTGGACATAAATTCCATCCGTGCTGTAATAGCCCTAAAGTGAGACCGTGCCCGATTCTAAAAATCGACAATATTTAATAATAATTGAAAGCTTTGCTTTCCGATTTTGACAACTGTTATCATCGACTTGGGAAAATAATCTTTTTGGAAATAACGGTGCCAGGGAGCTTTTCTTTTGAACTTCAGTTTTGTACCCAGTTGTCCTCCACTAGAAGGCAGTGGGGAAAATTTGAGACTAGGATTTTTTGGGGCCACCAAGAGAATGTCCTTTCTTTCAAAATTCTTTTTCATTATTCCACGCATGAGCAAGCAATTGAATTATTCCACTTCGGTTCATCCGAGTTAACATGTTGCTTATTCAGAGGGACCATGGAAACAGTTTTCTAAACAGCCTCTTGACTGACTCCATGGTCCTCTCTCACATTTTTATTTGAGACGGATACTTAAAAGTTTGGCAAAAAAAAAATCACTCCGAATTGCAAGGCTATATAAAGTTTCGACTAAGTGACAAATGCTCTATGTGTAAATTCTTCAGGCCTTTGTTTTCCTGCGCGCCCATTGTGGAGAGGAGAAAAAAAGAAGAAAATAATTTGCTCTTTAGTATTCTAGTCCACAAAGCCGCAGCTCTAAATAAATTTTCCCTCTTTGGCTAGATTTATTAAGAGAGGTTTTTCTGCCTTGATTCACTGGCATTCTTCTCTGTAGCACATTGCTAAAAATAGACATGTTCTTGCTTTCGGGTCTAATGTCGTAGAGAATTCACTGAAAAGTCCTTATTTTATACTGTAATTGGGAATGCCTTAATCGATAGTTTGTTGCCTAAAGGAATTTATTTATTGCTCATCTGACTGGTGCAGATCATGAATTTAAAAGCCAGTGGCTTTTCTTCGTAGGGGATCGTCTGTGTGTGATGCAGTGCTTGTTTATTTGAGGTGCCAAATCTCATCTGCTTTATCAAAGATTTTTGTGAAGCTCAAAAGCCTACTAATAGACAAGAGTTGATTTAAAAAATATATGTGTTTTATAGGATGTTCTGATTGAAAGTCTATGGAGATTCTCAATCATCCAGGCCATGGTTGTCCCACAGGGGCTTTTTCAAAAGGCGGGTGGATTGTCTTCGTTTTTCCTTGAAGACGTTTCACTTCTTATCCAAGAAGCTTCTTCAGTCCTGACTGAATTCTGATTCGGTCAAGTTGAGGAAGCTTCTTGATTCAGTCAGAACCGAAGAAGCTTCTTGGATGAGAAGCGAAATGTCGTCAAGGAAAAACGGAGAAAATCCACTTGCCTTTTGAAAAAGCACCTTTGGGATTCTGGTCGAAAGCTTATCAGTTTAAGATTAAGATGAACGGTTTGTTGTTTCATTGCTACTCCAAGGTGCTTAATAATCTATCTAGACAAGGGAAGAAGAATTGAGCCTCTAAATCACGGCAACCTGTGGCTCCGGAGCTGTATGTGGTTCTTTGAGCCTTCTCCTGTAGCTCCCAGCCTCCTCTGCTATTTGCACAGAGACAGAGAGAGGCACTTGCGCTTCCCTTCTCTCTCTCCCTCCCCGTGTGTGTGTGTGTGTGTGTGTGTGTGTGTGTGTGTGTGTGTGTGTGTGTAAAAAAGAGAGTGACCTCGGACAAGCTGACAAGCTTATTTGGCGGGGCTCCTTCCTTTGCTGAGTCTCAGCAGGAAGCAGCAGCTCTCCCCCTTCTCTTTCTCTCTCTCTCTCTCTCTCTCTCTCTCTCTCTCTCTCTCTCTCTCTCTCTCTCTCTCTCTCTCTCTCTCTCTCACACACACACACACACACACACTGAGTGGGGGAAGAGGACTGGCAGATCAAGGGCAGGAGAGAGCCAATAAGAATGTGTGTCAGCTAGTCAGAGAACAGCGTGAAGCCAGCTTGTCAGATGAGCAGAAGATCGGAGAGAGGAAGAGAACTCATTCACAGCAGCCTCTATTTCTTTTTAATTAAACTTTTCAATCAAGCTCCCCCCCTTTGTATGTGTGCAGCGCGCAAGTTTTGTGGCTCCCAGTGTTTTATTTTCTCTGGAAAACGGGTCCAAGTGGCTCTTTGAGTGTTTAAGGTTGCCGACCCCTGGGTTAGGCCCTGCCATCTCTTCTCTTGTCGAAGCTTCAGATGGCAAAGCTGAATATGGTTGAGCAGAATACCCCCAGCAGAGTTTTACGGTGCATGATGTGGGCACTATGACAACAGCATTATATACTTTATAACAAATGAAACAAGAGCTTCATTTCGTAGGAATCTTGACTCATCGGCCAAAGAAAATAATAACTGGGAGCGGTGAGTCAGATGTATTAAGCCTCGAGACAAGCCAAGAGGGAAGAACATTGGCATTTTGAAAGAATTCCCATCAAATGTAAACGAAAGAAGAATTTAAAAAAAAAAATGTAAAGCAAATACACTGTGAGCTAAATTTGTGACGCGAAAGAAGCTGCTTCTGAGTACAATTCTCAAGGACTCCTTTTTAGCAGGCCATCTTGAGAAGGAATTTGAGCAACTTTCCTGCTTCTCATTAAGAAGCAATTTATGCCTTTGTGCTGTAGAGCAGAGATGCTTCTATTTTCTAACGGTCCTGCTGTGATCAGTTACTAAAGGGGGGGGGGGAGAAGCTTGCAGCTGGCTGTTTATATGATAGATTCCTGAATGTTGGCCAATCTGGTTCCTCTCGGAAATCCAGAGATAAAATTGCAAATGGCTTGTCTCCATTTTGCTGCGTTAGTGGCAGCCAGGATGGAGAAACGCACAGCACAACTCCAAAATCGGAACATGGTTTGGCATTTGTGACTTGGCGTGTAAAGTTGGCTCAGGAGATACACAGTTACACAGACCCCAAATTTCGGTTTCTGTTAGTGGCTTTGGGTGTCTAGCGATTTGCAATTCATTGTTCTTTGAAGAATACCAGCCTGTGCAAAAGTAGAAATAACCCAGCTACCTTTGGAGCTGGTTCCAGCAAGGGCAGAGTGAAGCAGTGCCCACTGTTTTGAAGAATCACAATCAGCCAAACCCGGAGAAGAAATGATTTCACAAAACCTGGAGGATCTTTCCATCTTTCAGCCTTTGTCCTAAGTCAGATAACGTAGTATAGAAAATTACTCCTGTGTAGGCAGTAATGTAAATAATGACCGTCCTTGGATATTGAAACCCAGTAAGGATAAAAGTTGGCAGAGGAGGCGTTAACGCAGGCCAGGGTTGATGTCAGACCCTCCAATCTGATCCTTTAAGAAAGAACAACCCTCGACTCCATTGGATGAAGTGAAAGATTGTTCTGGTCCAAACAAGAGATCTGCTTTAATCCTGTTTTTCTCAGACAGATAAACTCCGAAGACGGACTAATATTCAGATTATTTATTCTTCAGGAATCTCTAAACAATCACTTACAGTCAAGAAGAGTTCTTCTGATGAACGTGTCATAATCTCTCCCATCTTGTGGTGTAAAATATTAAAGGTAGATTTCACCCCATATTCTTCTGGAGCATTGGAACCACGTGTGTCTGTCTTACACAAAGGCTTTTACATACACTGGGAGGTAGCCTGGACATCCTGTGATGAACTTTGAAGCTCCTCCCACTGACTAGATAAAGATATAGGGCCGACTAACAGCTGAACTACATTACCCAGAGGCCATCTCTTAAGGAGACAGTGTTAACCCTTTAAATGCTAAATGCTCTAACACAGTTCTTAATTCCTAAGCTGGCTATAATCTGGTCCAGCACAAAAATTATTTTACTAAAGGATGTTGGCTGCTGTAAAGTTAGTTGAGCTCTGGGTTTCCCGTGCTCTGAAGACACAGAAAGATTTCCCCTCTTCCCAGCCCTTCCCCTGTGACCAGTCCATCCTTAGCCTTAAAGTCCTAGTGGACAATCACTTAAATATGAGCCAGCCGTGTGCTGCAGCTGCCAAAAAGGCCAACACAGTGCTGGGCTGCATTAACAGAGGGATAGAATCAAGATCCCGTGAAGTCTTAATACCACTGTCAGATGTTCCGACTAATGAAGCACTTCAAAGAACTTTCAGGCATGTTTCCTAAAGTCTTTATTACAGAGCTACAAATTGCCGGTCACCATCATGGACGTTGTGATGCCAGAATCTGACTTCCTCTCGCTGGCATCAATCTTTTCTTGCTAAACCCCTCCCTTATCTTGCAGTCACAAGTCACATTATCCAATTAGTGTGAAGGTCAAAAGTTTACTTCCTCTTTCTTTCCCGGACTTTTTCCCCCCCACTCTAAGCTATGTATTAACCCAGTAAATACCAGACAGTTTTGCATATTGTCAAAGCAAGAATATACAGTATTTGCAACATTGACAACCACTTTACAAGGCCTTGGTAAGGCCACACTTGGAATCCTGCATCCAGTTTTGGTCACCACGATATAAAAAAGATGTTGAGACTCTAGAAAGAGTACAGAGAAGAGCAACAAAGATGATCAAGGGACTGGAGGCTAAAACATATAAGGAACGGCTGCTGGAATTGGGCGCGTCTAGTTTAATGAAGAGAAGGACGAGGGGGGACATGATAGCAGTGTTCTAATATCTCAGGGGCTGCCCCAAAGAAGAGGGAGTCAAGCTATTCTCCAAAACGCCTGAAGGCAGGACAAGAAGCAACCGGTGGAAACTCATCAAGGAGAGAAGCAACCTAGAACTAAGGAGAAACTTCCTGACAGTTAGAACAATTAATCAGTGGAACAACCTGCCTCCAGAAGCGGTGAATGCTGGAAGTTTTCAAGAAAAGACTAGACAGCCATTTGTCTGAAATGGTATAGGGTTTCCTGCCTGAGCAGGGGGTTGGACTAGATGACCTCCAAGGTCCCTTCCAACTTTAATAATAATAATAATAATACCTGTGTTTTGAGAACGCTGAGATGTTTTGGGGTAATCCACGTTCCTTCTCAGGGTGCCTGGCCTTGGATACTGGTGCTTCTCTGGTTTTTATCACCTGTCATTCCCCCCTCCCTTTTCCCCATCAGGTACACCCACAGCTTCATTGCCCCTCTATCTTCCTCTCCTTCTAGCCTTCAATGGTAGGTGCCCGTGAGGCGCCAAGCTGAGCCTGGCGGACCCGACAATAACCGTTTTGAGAACATCTGCCCATCCTTTTTCACCCGAACGTCCTTCCTTCTCTCGCAGGACATCAACGCCCATGCCTGTGTGACGGGGAAACCCATCAGCCAGGGCGGCATCCATGGCCGCATCTCTGCCACGGGCCGTGGCGTCTTTCACGGGATCGAGAACTTCATCAATGAAGCATCGTACATGAGCCTCTTGGGGATGACTCCAGGATTTGGAGACAAGACGTTTGCTATCCAGGTAGTGGATTTGCGAGAGTCACACGGGGGGAAGAAAGGGAGCAATGATGCCTTAAGGCACGGATAGCCTTGAGATAAGACAGTGATATCCTTAATTCTTCAGGCAGGGAAGCTCAGCTATTGATATACGTGAGCCACACAAGCTTTAAATCAGGAACATACAGTAGTGGCCAAAATTGTGGAATCCTTTTGGGAGAAGTATATTTTTGAGGTTTGATGGCTAACAACACCACTTTTTTTTTTGGAGTACCACAAAATTATATATCAGTGGGAAGATAATTTAATCAAGAATGTAGCGTAACAAAGTTTGTTCAATTACCTGTATTGTATTCTATGAAAAGTTGTAGCCAAATAACCAGAAAAAGGAAGCACAACTTGCTTAGGTTAATCTCAGGGAGCTTTCCTTCATCTGATTGTAGCCAATGAGCAGGAGTGTTTAGAGAGCCAGTCGGCTGTCATCTTGTTTTGGCCATGAGCCAGTCAGATCACAGTAGGATTCAGTTATCAATGTCCTGTCTTGAAGCTGAGAGGAGGACATTTGTCAGTGTGTTATGCGATGGCTATCCAGTTGGTTGGGTTTTTTTGTGTTCTTTCATTTCGTGAGCTTGTATAATGTAATAAAATTAAAGATTTTATATCGCTTTGTGGGTGACCGGTCAACTCTTTGCACCATAATTTTAATTTTATTACGTTTTACAAGCTCACTCAATGAAAGAACACAAAAAAACCCACCTAACTGGATAGCGATCACATAACACACTGACCAATGTCCTCCTCTCAGCTTCAATACAGGACATCAATAACTGAATCCTACTGTGATCTGATTGGCTCATGGCCAAAACAAGATGACACCTGATTGGCTCTCTAAACACTCATGCTCATTGGCTACAATCAGATGAAGGAAAGCTCCCTGAGATCAACCTAAGCAAGTTGTGCTTCCTTTTTCTGGTTATTTGGCTATACATTTTCATAGAATACAGTACAGATAATTGAACAAACTATGTTGCATTACATTCTTGATTAAATTATCTTCCCATTGATATATAATTTTATGGTACTACTCGAAGAAAAAAAAGTGGTGTTATTAGCCATCAAACCTCAAAAATACACTTTTCCCAAAAGGTTTCCACAATTTTGGCCACGGCTGTACTTTGTGAAGCTGCCTCTAGAAAAATAGAGGTTTGCGCAAGGCTAAGTAAAAACTTATTTTCACTATTTTTTTAAACAGGGATTTGGCAACGTTGGTCTGCATTCTATGAGATACCTTCATCGCTATGGAGCAAAATGTGTAGCTATTGGAGAAAAGGATGGCGCGATCTGGAATCCCGATGGACTTGACCCGAAGGAGTTGGAAGATTATAAGCTGGTAGGCCAAATGGTTTAACCGTTGTGAATTGTCCTGTTTCGTTGGCTGTGAAGCTTAGTGGTCCCTCTATTAGTTGCATTAGAAGCCTTTATGGTGTATAAAGCAAACGGGCTTCAGATTGGAAAGACCTTATTAGATTTGCTTGAGTGAGGCAGTCAAGCTTTAGTTCTTCAGAGGAAAATAACAAAAGAGGGTGAGACTCCCAAGTAGGGTGTTGAGGAGCACACACACACACAAAAATGACCGAGGTAAACAAAATAGAAAACCATCTTCTGAAAATAACGGGACTGCCTAAAGCCTTGGATAGAACGCCTTATATATATTATCATAGCCTCCTCTTGGACAAATGTTTTTGTGGGGGGGGGGTTGAAATATAGAACCTTAGTCCATGAGTAATGTTTGAGTATGTGTAGCCTAATGAAGAGAAGGACTAGGGGTGACACGATAGCAGTCTTCCAGTATTTGAGGAGCTGACACAAAGAAGAGGGAGTCAAGCTATTCTCCAAAGCGCCTGAAGGCAGGACAAGAAGCAACGGATGGAAACTCATCAAGGAGAGAAGCAACCTAGAACTAAGGAGAAACTTCCTGACTGTTAGAACAACCAACTAGTGGAACAACCTGTCTCCAGAAGATGTGGGTGCTCCAGCACAGAAGGCTTTTAAGAAGAGACTGGATAGCCATTTGCCTGAAATGGTACTATAGGGTCTTCTGCTTGAGCAGAAGGTTGGATTAGAACAGGGGTCTTCAATCTTTCTGGGTTGGCGGCTCTGGTAGGAAAGGGAGGGGCAGGCACGTTTATGCGCGCATGCACACACACGCAACGGCTGCACGTGTGCATGCGAATGAGGCCGTGAGCACGTGTGCTTCACAAATGGGGCTGCTAGCGCCAGCACGAGGCTCGCAGTGAGGCTAAGGTGCAAGGGGGGAGCACATGCACACACGCGTGTGCCCTGGCCAGCACTCACGCGGCCCAGAGGCTGTGGCCCGGTAGTGGGCCACAGCCCATAGTTTGGGGACCTCTGGATTAGAAGACGTCAAATTCCTTTCCAGTTCTGTTATTCTGTTCTGTGAAGACGTTAAAGCAATGGTGGCGAACCTGTGGCACGCGTGCCAGAGGTGGCACTCAGAGCCCTCTCTGTGGGCACGCGTGCCATGCCCCGGAGAGGGCAACTGTTCCTCTTCAACCAGCCGCCTGCAAACTCGCTGAGGTCCCACCTGGCCGGATGCATCCCAGCACATCTGGTTTCCCTCCCCCCCATCCCATCCCTCCTGGCCTCGCATGCTCTCCTTTTCCCGGGCACGACCCACTGCATCACCTCCTCAGCTGTCGGTTGTCCATCCAGCTCAGACGCAGCTTCTCTGAACTTCTGGCGGCGGGCTGCGGAGCCCCAGAGTGTGCCGGTTGAGGGGCCAGCAGGCTGTGGCTGCTGATGGACACTGTTGGCCCCTGTGCACTCGCTGGCCTTTGTGTGCGGGGGCCGATGGTGTCAGGCAGCAGTCAGCCCTGCCTCACCTCATCCTGCAGGACAAGCCTCCTGCTTATCACTGCCCCTGCCAAAGACCCCCTGGATCTCCCCCAACCCTGCTCACCTCCCATAGGCATCCCTCCCCACGAGCAACATCGAGGTGACTATGCCCAGCTTGGCCACACCCACCCAATCTGCCATGACCACAGCCATGCCCATCCAGTAGGCCATGCCCACCTGGCACCCAGCGATACATAAGTGGGTTTTGGGTTGCAGTTTGGCCACTCGGTCTCTAAAAGGTTCGCCACCACTGCGCTCAAGCGTCGTAATCTCCATCGTGTGTCTCAACAGCAACACGGATCCATTCTCACCTATCCAAAAGCCCAGACTCTCGACTGCCATATTCTTGAAACCGATTGTGACATCCTCATCCCAGCGGCCAGCGAGAAGCAGTTGACAAAAGCCAACGCTCAGAAAGTCAGAGCAAAAGTAAGATGGGCGGGCAGGTGCGGGCTTCAGGCCGGCAGCTCCAGCCGAGACTGTTCTCTGCCAGATCCTCTGGCTGCCTCAGTGAAAGATTTCCTGGGCTTAATGGTGACACTCTTGTTCTTTCCAGATCATTGCTGAAGGCGCGAATGGACCCACGACCCCTGAAGCGGATAAGATATTCTTGGAACGGAATATCATGGTTATTCCGGTAAGGTTCTTTTTGATAGTTGTTACCTGGGGTGAAAAACAGTGTTAAGGTGATTGATGGAGATAACTTCTGATTTTTGTTTAAAAAAAAACAACTATTCTGGAGGGTTTTTCTTAAATAAACAGAATGGATTTTAATCTGTTTTTAGGACTGTATCTTTTAGTAGCAAATTAAGGCTGTCTGCCTTTGGCTGTGTTGGATACAAAAAAAAATCAACGTAGAAGATTAAAAACTGCTTTTGCTTCATCCTCAGTCATACCCTAACATAGGGTTCTCCCACCGTAGCAACTTTTTATGATTTGTGAACTTTAGCTCCCGGAATTCCTCAGCCACCCATTCAGTTCTGGGAGTTGAAGTCCACAAGTCGTACAGTTGCCAAGGTTGGAGACCCCTACGGGCCTAGCAAGTCTTTGATCTTGGTCTATAACAGGGGGTAGGCAACCTTGGCTCTTTTATGACTGGTGGACTTCAACTCCCAGAATTCCTGAGCCAGCCACGCTGAGGGGAAAGGGAGAGGTTTCCAAGCTGAGCCGTGCTGGCTCAGGAATTCTGGGAGTTGAAGTCCACGAGTCCTAAAAGAGACAAGGTTGCCTATCCCTGGCCTAGGCCTAGGCCGCTTTATGACTCGTGGACTTCAACTCCCAGAATCCCTGAGCCAGCATGGGGGAACTATGGCCCCCCTCATGATTTGTGGACTTCAACTCCCAGAATTCCTACCCCTGGTCTATAAGGAAGGAAGTTCTGTGGAATCCATCCCACTCTTCCTCCTTGCCATGGCATAGTTGGAAGCAGGAATGAATCTCCCTCAGCCATCGTCAGCCCCCATAAGGCTGTTCTCAGCAGAGGCAGGACCTTTGGATCTTCATGATCTCTTTGATTAGCTCCCCCAAAATTCTTCAGCTAGTTTGGTAGTGGATGGGACTGAACCTTTATCTTGATTTCTGACAATTCCATCCCACGTTTCCGAGAAGCTTTTGGGGTTAGTTGGCTTAACCTAACGGATGGGAAGCTCTTCCAACTTGAGGAGACTTCAAGCTATTAATCCAGTGGTTCTCAACCTGTGGGTCGGGACTCCATTTGGGGTCGAACGACCATTTCACGGGGGTCGCCAAACAACGCAGTCCGCCATTTTTTCCCCCCTTTTCCTTAGCTGTGCTACTCCCTTTTATTCTATTGGCTTTTGAAAGCCAATAGAATAGACTCTCTTGAATAGAATCTAATTCTATTGGCTTTCAAAAACCAATAGGAATTGTCCAGGCTGTCTCTGCCCTGCTGAGCCCGCCAAAAAGTCCCATTCTGCAAACGGTGCTGCACCAGTTGAGTGGTCCTCGACTTACGACCGGTTGAGTAGTCCTCGACTTACGACCGGTTGGGGGGTCACAGCATTAAAAAGGTTGAGAACCACTGTATTAATCGAAGTGAAGGAAACTCTTTCTGAGTCTCCTTGTTGGGGACTGTGTCCTGAATGCTGGCTCAAAGCCAGGGATGAATACAACCAATTGGGTGGGAGTAAAAATGGATTCCTCGAAACCGTTAAACTGGTTCTCGGGCTGCTGAACAGGACGCGAAGGCAGTTACTTCTTCCTTTCTGCTACTCTTTGCAGAGTGATGCCTTCTTACCTTTCTTCAGTGCCTTGAATTTTATTTACTTACTCCTTTATCTAATACGTGCAGCCCTCCCATCTCACAAAAAGAGACAGAACAGGCATACAACAAAAGTTATTGGAAAGGATTCGGTTATTGATGTCCTGTATTGAAGCTGAGAGGAGGACATTGGTCAGTGTGTTATGTAATCGCTGTCATAGTGGTTGGGTTTTTTTGGTGTTCTTTCATTTAGTGAGCTTGTAATAAAATTAAAGTCATGGTGCAAAGAGTTGACCGGTTGCCCAGAAAGCGATGTAAAACAGTATTATGAAGTGAACTTAACCAAAGGTGGCCTTTCTACTGTACACTTTTCCCACAATTTTGGCCATGCTGTAGATCATTCCTAACCTGAACTGGTCTACTTATTTTTCATCTCCTCACTTCTTCTTTCTGCAGGACCTTTATTTAAACGCTGGTGGTGTGACTGTATCTTACTTTGAGTGGTTGAAGAACTTGAACCACGTCAGCTACGGCCGCTTGACCTTCAAGTACGAAAGGGACTCAAACTACCATCTACTAAGTACGTGGAATGGGTTCTGCCCTTCATATACCAGCCTTGGTCCACGTGGTGGGCATGTCTGAGCTGTTTGATCGCTTTCGGAGGCGCACCAGGCCTGGTGGCTTTAACTGGTTTTGGCTGGAAATTATAGCAGTGGATTTTTTTTTTGGCATTGCGTTGCTGAATGTTTTGGGGCAGATCAATGGCATACAAGGAAATTCCCGCCTTTGAGAGGAAGCAGATCTACCTTGGCAGCGCATTAAAGAAGGAAATTTATTCTGCTGAGGAGAATATTTTGTCTTTTGATCACCCTTGGCCAGGAGTTTTAACCGGCTGTTTCCTTTCTTTCAGTGTCAGTTCAGGAAAGCTTGGAAAGGAAGTTTGGGAAACACGGGGGAAGTATTCCGGTTGTGCCCACTGCGGAATTCCAGGATAGAATATCTGTAAGTGGCTTTTGCAAAAATTTAACTTCATTTAATAGGTAGGTCTAAGGCAGTGGTTCTCAACCTGTGGGTCGGGATCCCATTTGGGGTCGAACGACCATTTCACGGGGGTCGCCAAACAACGCAGTCCGCCATTTTATTCCCCCTTTTCCTTAGCTGTGCTACTCCCTTTTATTCTATTGGCTTTTGAAAGCCAATAGAATAGACTCTCTTGAATAGAGTCTAATTCTATTGGCTTTCAAAAGCCAATAGGAATTGTCCAGGCTGTCTCTGCCCTGCTGAGCCCGTCAAAAGTCCCATTCTGCAAATGGTGCTGCACCAATTGAGTGGTCCTCCACTTATGACCGGTTAAGTAGTATTCGACTTACGACCGGTTGGGGGTCATGGCATTAAAAAGGTTGAGAACCACTGGTCTAAGGACTCTAAGCAAACTCTGCAGTCATGCAACAACAAACCTGCAAAGAAATCTGAAGAAATAAACTAAAATGCCGCACTTCGACTCCGTTGAAGGCTGACGCTTTGGCTCAGCTCGTATTAATAATGCCAAGACTAAATGGACTGATAAAAGTTTCAAACACAGGTTGTCCTCGAATTATGACCACGATTGGGTCCAAGATTTCTGTGGGTCAGCAAGACTAGATGTTAAGTGAATTTTGCCTCATTTGACCACCTCTCCTGCCACGGTTATTAAGTAAATCACTGCAGTTGTTTAGGGAGTAAAACGTTTGTTAAGTGAATTTGGCTCCTCCGTTGAATTTGCTTGTTGAAGAGTCACCAAAGGGAATCCCAGGACACTATAACGGTCATAAATATGAGCCAGTTGCCAGGTGTCTGAATTTTGATCATGTGACCATGGGGGGGGGGGTTGCAGCGCTTCAATAAGTGTGAAAAACAGCCGTAAGCCACTTTTGCAGTGCTGTTGTAACTTTGAACAGTCACTAAACGAATGGTCGTTAAGTCGAGGACTACCCGTGTTACAGTTCTGATCAAAAAGCAGAACTGATGGTCCCAAGTGAAGTCTAAACTTGATATCGTTAGAATATTGTGCATTAATTCCTGTACGCAATACCGTGTTTCCCGGAAAGTAAGACCTACCCTGAAAAGATTTTTGGCGGTGGGCCTAATATAAGCTGTACCCCAAAAATAAGCCTTAGTTTGGGGGCAAAGCACATGTCTAAACATCAAGCTAGGACTGGGATTGGGGGGTGGAGTTGCCCCATACGCCCTACACCCACTTACCGTTGCAGCCTGGCCTCTCCTCACTGGCTCACTTCTTCTGTGGCATCCCCAGGCCTGCATTTTTTCAGTCATGGGCCTTTCCGGAGGGCCACTGCAGCCGAGAACCGAGCGATGGATTGAAGGCTTGCATAGGCCTTCCAGAAAGGCCTGACTGCAAAATTGCAGGCCCGCATGCAGCTGCAGAATGAAGCTGCTCCTTTGTCCGCAGATGAAGTGGGCCAGCTGGGTGGGGCTGTCCCTGTCGGAGGTGAGTGGAAAAGACACCGCTCGAAAATAAGACCTGGTGTCTCTTTTGGAGGCCAAAAACCAAGTGTCCTGGTTTCGACAGATGAAACTCTTCAAAAGAACTTTGAGGCATTATTTACCTTAAAGAATCTTTTATTTGAGTAGCATAATATCGGCACTTCATAATCGAAGCCAAAAACTGGATTCCCCTCCCCTGGGCACAATAGTATCAAAGCACAATTCCCTCTTCCAGTTGACAGTCATAAATCACATTCCTCAATTAGCTTGAAATGCAGGCTTTCCCTCCAGTTCTCCAGCCCAGCCAATTCTTATCATCTCTTATTTCATCAACCTTGATTCACACACTAGGTCCAGTATTGCTATGTCTATCTAAACTCTCATGCACAATCCTTCCCCCCCCCCCAGCATCATCTATCTCTAAAAGTAAAACATAAGAAAATGGTTGCATCTCCTAACTGTTGTCAAAGCCAAAACGTCCGATGTTAGCAGCGTTGACACGAAAAAACAAAACCGGATCTTATTTTCGGGGAAACACAGCATATACGTTGCATATGATTTTTTTATATATATAGTTTGGCGGGTATATAAACCTACCAACCCTGTTTTTGACCCAATGTTCAAGTAAACTTTCAATTCACCAATTTCCATTAAAAGGCTGTGCCTAGAAATGACATTAAAAGGGGAATTTGACCCCATCAAGCCAAGCCAGCCTCTTGCTGGTGACTTTAGACTGGGCTTTTGACGGCCGTTCTTTTCCCCACAGGGCGCCTCGGAGAAAGACATCGTGCATTCAGGCTTGGCCTACACCATGGAGCGATCCGCACGGGTAGGTATCGAACATTAAATGCCACGGATGGTCATCAGAGCCCCCATTGGTATATTTCTATCCTGAACTGTCCCTTATTTTCAGTTTCACAACTAGCTGAGTTTTGAATTCCCCCATTTTTTTTTAAATAAAAAAATGGATAGATCTTTGAACAAAAGCATAACGGGTAACCCTCTAAATCGGGGGTTCCCAATCCCCGGTCTGTGGACCGGTACCGGGCCGTGGCACACCAGCAACCAGTCCACACAAACAAGCGAAGCCCCGCCTACTTTAGAAGAAGGGATATTTAAAGTTTTTAATTTCGCAGAAATGGCAAAAATTTCTGCTTATTTAAAGGATCGTACACAAGAAAGATATATTATTGTATGGAGAAGATGGATAGATTATATTCAGAAAAAGTATGGGACTACAAAGTATCATTTATTTTATGAATAATGGATTTGTTTATAAAATTATGACGTTAAAGTAAATTTTATAGCAAATGTTGTAGAAGAGATTTGTTTATGATGATGTAATTTAAGGGGAGTTGAGGGCTAAGTATGATTTTTTTTCTTTTCTTTTTTTTCTTTTTCTTATTAATTTTGTTACTAATAACCCTGTATTCTGCTCTAGGAGGGGAGGGTTGAGGGTGGGTGAGTGGGTGAGTGGGTGGGTAAGGATAATATATATATGGTTGTTTATGAGAGAGGTGGTGCTTGGGCGTTTCCCCTATGCTGCGTTCATCTGCTTGAGAGGGATGAGAGGGGAGGAAGGAGTAGGGAGGAAGTAGGATGGTGAGGAGAAGGGGAGGGGAAGAGAGTAGGAGGGGAGGAGAGAAAGAGGAGAGAAGTAGGGAAGGTATTAGAGAGAGTGGACGCAGCCTGGGGGGAATGGGCAAGAGGTACCAATGGTTATGAATTTATTTTATCTTGTAAATTGTATTCTGTATGTTGAATAAATGGAAAAATAAAAACTTAACAAAAAAAAAAACAAGCAAAGCCCCATCTGCAGGATGGAGGCAGCACACCAAACCACACCACCCTCCAGTCCGTGGAAAATCCTCTCTCCACGGACCCGGTTCCTGGTTCCCCAATAGGTTGGGGAACCTCTGCTCTAAATATTCCTCAGTAAGAGCTTCAACTCTCTGAACCTGGTTTGTTTTAGCTGAAGCTAATAGCAGTTGGAATCCAGTAGTATTCCCAGGCGCATCGTTTCTCCAGGTTTGCTTCACAGGTTTGCAGGTCACCACAGAAATAAACACGCAGGCAAAACATTCATGAGTATTCAGTGGTTTCCCCCGAGGATTTTGAAAAGGGTAGCAAAGGTCCTAACTCTGCCATATTTTTTTTTTATTGAAAGTTTTACAATTTTAATACAATATAAACCCCTCCCACCCCCTCCCACCCTCCCCCACTTCCCAGTGCGGATTACAGGGTAACAAACAAACATAATCTAACTAACATTAATCAACTATACTATCAATCAAAACCATAACCCCTTGAACTCCTTTTCAAACCAAGTATTAACGAATTAAAAACAAAAATAATAATATAATTAAAACTGTTAATAATAATCTAAAACCTACTCATATGCAAGATAATACTTTTCAGCGTCATATTTCTTTTGAATATAATCAATCCATCTTCTCCGAACCATAATGTATCTTTCTTGTGAATGGTCCTTCAAATAGGCGGAGATTTTCGCCATTTCTGCTAAATTAGACACCTTAAGTATCCATTCTCCCATAGTAGGCAAAGAGTTTTTCTTCCAATATTGCCCAACCAGTAATCTTGCAGCTGTTATAACTCTGCCATTTTTAATGTCCCACAGCAAATCATGCGTACCGCCATGAAGTACAATCTCGGTCTGGACCTGAGAACAGCTGCCTACGTCAACGCGATCGAGAAGGTCTTCAAAGTGTACAACGAAGCCGGTCTGACCTTCACATAAACGGCTCCTCGGTCTCAGCCTGACACACCCGTGTTCTGAGTCCCGTTGGGAAAAAAAAAAAAAAGCTTACGAGAAGTTTACACAGAAATCCCTTTCTCATTTAGCTTCCGTTCAAGCTAGTCTTTTTTTTATATATAATACTGGGGGGTGGGGTGGGGAATCCATGGATTTAGGATCCCGCGTCGAGAGACGACTAAAGATAACCAGCTCATCTGCACCGCCTAGAGTTTTGTAGGTTTCCTCTTGCGAGGCTACACCTGTTCCCTTTTCTTGTACGGAAGCGTGGCCTTGCCCCACTAAGCAACTTAGCATCGCTTCCGACCACGTATAACGCTGAAGCAAATATTAACTGTTCAAGCACTTTGGCTTCAGGCAATGCTACACCTGTAGTTTTAGGCACTTTTGAGTTAAAGCTCTTTGGATCGGTTCTGAAGACTGAATGGGTGACCTTCAGGAAATAACTTAGATTTTTCCATTTTTACAGTTACAGGAGCCAGAAGCCTTGTTCTCTTTCAGTAAAGATTGTATTTCTTTTTCATTTTTTTTTTTTTTAATCTTTGCTCCTGCTACAGGCCTGCCTCTAAATCATGTACTTAGCCTCACCTTGATTTAAGCACTGACCGGTTGTACGCAAAAGACAGGAGTTCCAGGAATTGATTCTTTTTATAAGCTGAACGAGCATCATTGATGTACAGATACCCAGGGGAGGAGAATGGCTTATTGTTTAATCTTGTCACTACATATCCACTTAGCTTATGTATTATTATTACTTTTTTTTTTAAAAAAAAAAAAGGATAACACGTACTTGAGCATAACCTTGGGACAGTCTGAAGAATTTTTGTAAAGTTTTTATTCTTGTATTTTAGTTTATGAAGTGCTTTTAGCATTAGCATTGGCCCGTTGAACAATTAAACGTAGAAACTATTGGCACCAAGAGGATTGGCAGGCACACTGACGTAGTTTTTGCTCCATTCATCTGGAAATGCTGATGTTGGGAAAAATTGGTTAGAGGCGGGCCTTGAATCAGGATTGGATTGTTCCCGTAGCTGCCTTGAAGGTCTCGACATGGTCTTGTGTCCAGATGAATTCTATAAAGTGCCAGATTTATTTGTCTAATCAGTTAGGATGTTTTTAAAAAACACCCCAGCCTCTCCTGGAAATTTGTGCTTTTTTTCCCCCTAGCTCCTTTATAATTCATGACATAACATGGCAACGAAAGCAATTATTAAAAGTTGACATTTTGAAACATACTCTGGTTTGTGTGTTTACTACCCTGCGTAAATGGAGACGGGCTGGGATCTGACTGTAAAGGCTCCAGTTCCCACACCATTCCTGTTGACTTGGGCCCAGAATTTTTCAGTCATTCCTGGAAATTACATACATATAAGCATGTTAAATTTAAATTTGTGGACAAAGAGTTAAAGGGAGACTAGTATAGCTATTTCGATCTACTTAGCTCTCATCAGCTAGCCATACCCTTCTGAGATTTGAACCCGGGGCCACTTGCATGTTGGGCAGATGTATTAACCTCTAGGAATCTCAGAAGGGTATGGCTAGCTGATGAGAGCTAAGTACATCAAAATAGCTATACTAGTCCCCCTTTAACTCCTGGTCAACAAATCTGTTGACAATTTATTCTGTTCTATTCTACTCCACTCCATTTTATTCTTTATTCTTCTATTGTATTGCATTGTATTCTATTCTGCAATTTGCGTTCCGTTCTATTCCACTCCATTTTATTCTTTATTCTTCTATTGTATTGCATTGTATTCTATTCTGCAATTTGCGTTCTGTTCTATTCCACTCCACTCCATTTTATTCTTTATTCTTCTATTGTATTGCATTGTATTCTATTCTGCAATTTGCGTTCTGTTCTATTCCACTCCACTCCATTTTATTCTTTATTCTTCTATTGTATTGCATTGTATTCTATTCTGCAATTTGCGTTCTGTTCTATTCTATTCTATTGTATTCTAAATAATCACAGAAAACAATGATCAGAAACACACTGTCACCATTCACTTTGAAATTATTTAATGTTTGATACTGCAACAACATTTATGCAATATATAGTTTAACCTTCAGTGAAGGTATGTAAAGTACATCTAATAGGGTAGTTATGGGAAGATAAATTTCCAATGCATAAAGACATGGTTGGATCATTTCAAACATTCTGGGCAAACCAAAAGGAAGATCAGCCCATTTAGGTTGAAATGTTTTACTTCTTTTCTTTGTTCTTTTTTTCTTCGTCCTTTTTACCCGACGCTGTTGCCTGACTTGTTACATTTTGCACTGCTTTTTTGCCAGTATCTTCTAATGTTTTGCAGATGTCATCAATAACATAAAAGAAAAGAAAGAAATTGCAAGATGGTTAACTTAAGGGTTTCTGATATGCAAATTTGCCTCCCTGGGAATACAGCAAAATTGACATTTCTTGAAGTCTTGTCGTAAATTATCTGAAGTCTCTTCAGAGTGTACCATATTTTCCGGCATATAGGACGATTCGATGTATAAGGCAACCCCCGACTTCGGCGCCGAGTTGCATGCCTAGAAAGTCATCTTATATGCCGGAAACTACTGTAATTTCCAGCGTATAAGACGCCCCCCGACTTCGGCACCAATTTGAATGCTTTAGAAAATCGTCTTATACGCCACAAAATACGGTAGATGCCCAGATGCCTTTTCCTTTATATTATAATCTGAGCCAAATGATTTAATCTTAGACGCTTCTGATAATACTTAAGCTTCAAAGATCAACCTGATCCAATTCAGTTAACAAATCATGATACTTATCAAGAGATACCATCCCATTCAGCCCTTAGCAGAAAACTCCCTCACGACAGAATATGGCATTTCATATCTCTGATCTGTTCAAAATGAGTTTTTAAAAAGTCCTAAACAAGGCCATGGTTTTCCCAGTTGCAATGTATGGCTGTGAAAGTTGGACCATAAGAAAGGCTGAGCGCCAAAGAATTCAGGCCTTTGAACTCTGGTGCTGGAGAAGACTCCTGCGAATCCCCTGGACTGCATGGCGATCCAACCGGTCAGTCCTAGAGGAGATCAACCCCGACTGCTCTTTAGAAGGCCAGATCCTGAAGTTGAAACTCAAAATACTTTGGCCACCTAATGAGAAGGAAGGACTCGCTGGAGAAGAGCCTAATGCTGGGAAAAATGGAGGGCAATAGAAGAAGGGGACAGCAGAATGAGGTGGCTGGATGGAGTGACTGAAGCAGGAGGCGTGAGCTTCCATGGTCTCCAGAAGATGGTGGAGGATAGGAAGGCCTGGAGGAATGTTGTCCATGGGGTTGCGATGGGTCAGACACGACTTCGCAACTAACAACAAAATAATTAAACACTGACCAGACCAAACCAATTTGTCAATTGTTCAATTTCTCTACCTTTTCAAAATATACGACACCTATCATGGCTTAATTTTATGATCTATCATTTCTCAATTCTTTCAGCCTTGAACTCTTACTTCCTCCCTATTCATCATCAAGATCATCAATCTTCCATTGTCTCTGAGTGTTGAGGGTTTCTAGGATAATTTACAAACTTCAGGCTCCTTCTGGCCTGCCCCCAAGAGAAATAAAAATTAAGACCACTATTAATCAAGTAACCCTGCCATTATAACTTATCTGATTTTCTATTTCTCTTAACCAAGCCTGAATCTGCTTAGCTTTTTGAGATCAACCAAGATCAACTGATGACAGGAGGAGCATAGTATAAAAATCTGCATAGTAAAGTGCATTTGATTTTTTTTTTGAAAGATTTGATTCTGTACTTCAAGAACAGAATTTCTTGAAGATTTTTCTGTTCTTTGGTGTAGGCTATAATAATAATAATAAAGTTGGAAGGGACTTTGAAGGTCATCTAGTCCAAGCCCCTGCTCAGGCAGGAAACCCTATACCATTTCAGACAAATGGCCGTCCAGTCTCTTCTTAAAAACTTCCAATGTTGGAGCATTCACAGCTTCTGGGGGCAGGTTGTTCCACTGGTTAATTGTTTTAACTGTCGGGAAATTTCTCCTTAGTTCTAGGTTGCTTCTCTCCTTGATTAGTTTCCACCCGTTGCTTGTCCTGCCTTCAGGCGCTTTGGAGAATAGCTTGACTCCCTCTTCTTCGGGGCAGGCCTTGAGATACTGGAACACTGCTATCATGTCCCCCCTCGTCCTTCTCTTTATTAAACTAGACATACCCAATTCCAGCAACCGTTCCTTATATGTTTTAGTCTCCAGTCCCCTAATAGTCTTTGTTGCTCTTCTCTGTACTCTTTCTAGAGTCTCAACATCTTTTTTACATCGTGGTGACCAAAACTGGATGCAGTATTCCAAGTGTGGCCTTACCAAGACAAGTTTATTAAAGCCAGATCAAAGGTGACTTCTCTAGTTAGAAGTCTGTACAGAAGACAAACTGCTCCAAATTGGGGGGGGGGGAAACGTACCATTTTCTTTTATTACAAGAGTGAAGGTGCTGTTAATAAAACCTGTTTTCCTTACCTTTCTGACCAGCTTTTGTCACCTGATCCACAACAGCCTGTCCTTTTGTATTAACTGCAGTCAGAAATAATAGCACAAATTATTCTCATGGCAATCATACACCAGTTGCCTAAAACAATTAAAATTTACATTTTTAAAATAACAATAGTCAAACTGATATGTATAGTAACTCTATCTAGAAAGGTGTTCATTAGTGGGTCAACCCAAGCCTCTAGAGCAGGGGTTCTCAACCTTGGCAACTTTAAGACTTGTGTACTTCAATTCCCAGAATTCCTCAGCCAGCTTTGCTGGCTGAGGAATTCTGGGAGTTGAAGTCCAAAAGTCTTAAAGTTGCCAAGGTTGAGAACCCCTGCTCTAGAGGTTATTTCAGGCCAATTCAAGATTCTGGAGGAACCTGGCTTGGCAACAGCTTCTATGCGTTATATGGGGTCAACTTCTTGGGCTATTTTGTGGCCATCTCAAGACTGTGTAGGTCAAATAATCCTCCAGGGTTCATTAAGGGCTCACCCCAAGCCTCTAGAGCAGTGGTTCTCAACCTTTCTAATGCCGCGACCCCATAATACAGTTCCCCATGTTGTGGTGACCCCCAACCACTTATACATCACCGGGTGCCAGGGACGTGACCAAAGGAAAGGGGGAAAAAATGGCGGACAGCCTTGTTTGGCGATCCCCATGGAATGGTCGTTCGACCCCAAATGGGGTCCCGACCCACAGGTTGAGAACCACTGCTCTAGAGGTCATTTCCAGTCAATTCAGGCTTATGGAGGTATCCTGGTCTGAATAGTAGCTTCCAAAGATTTTTTGGGATTCAACTTCTTGCCTATTTTTTTGACCACCTCAAGCTTCTAGAGGTCATTTCAGGTCAACTCAAGCTTCTGGAGGCAAGTGGACTTTCTTGTTTTTTTTTTTTCATTATTTTTTTTTTAAAAAAGGGATCAGGAAAATAGATATAGCAAAGGACAACTGAAAAATCACAGATTCACACCCTCCCCACACACACCACATAGCTTAGCAGAAACTCTCCAAAAAAAGAGTTAGGTGAACAGATGCTACAGACTCAGAATGAACTCTTAAGCAGAAGAAAAATTAAAAAAAAAACCTATGAGAAAGCTGGGTTTTAAGAAATGGTGGATTCCTTGCGCCAGAGTCTATGTTTATGAGAGCTAATTCTGTTTTCAGTCCTAGCTGAACTCTGGGAAAGTTTCTGTCATGGTTCTGACAGATGAAACTCTTCAAACAACTTTGAGGCATTGTTTACCTTAAAGAATCTTTATTAGAGCATAGCATCGGCATTAACATAATCGAAGCCAAAAACTGGATTCCTCTCCCCTGAGCACATAGTATCAAAACACAATTCCCTCCTCCAATTGACAGTCATAAATCACATTCTCCAATTAGTTTGAAATGCAGGTTTTCCCTCCAGTTCTCCAACCCACCAATTCTTATCATCTCTTATTTCAATAACCTTGGTTCACACACTAGGTCCAGTATTGTTAGTCTAGCTAAACTCTCATGCACATTCTTCCCCCCAGCACATCTAACTCTAAGAGTAAAACATAAGAAGAACATGGTTGCATCTCCAACTGTTGTCAAAGCAAAAACATCCGATGTTAGCAGCGTTGACAGTTGCATTATTCAGTGAAAGTAAAAAAGAAAGAAATCTGAGACCACCTTTTAAGCTTATGTCTTACAGTAAGATTTATTCGTTTCAAAAGGTACTATTTCATTCTTTCTGATTTTTATCTTTCCGCTGAAAAATTTGCCCCTTTGGGAATTCTGCAAGTCCCCTTGATTTCTGGTCAGTTGGTAAAGGTACATAATTATTACCCTTTGGAGAAGTTTAAAATAACATCTTGTGACTTGACAGGACTTGAGTGGAAAGCTACAGAATGTCATGAGTGAGCGTGTGTCTTTCAACTTTCTGAACCACATCTTAAAAAAAAAAAAAGTCAGTAAAAGGCAATATGGTGCCTGAGGGTGACACAGTTCTGGGAGAATGAAGATCAAAATCAAATATTCTCCGTTTATTTCTAACAAACAAGAAATGATTTGTCAAAACGCATCTCCAGTTTCTGTTCCATCCATATGTTTGTGCTCTTGAGTTTTTACTTATGAAATCAACATGGCACACTCAGTACCTGAAATTGGGTACTCATATTACATAATAACTCACTCCATCCCACATCACCCCTCCCCCCCAAAAACAGGGGTTTTTTTTACCCCCCCCCTCTAAATTTTCACATAAAAGGCCAGTACTATAAAATAATTTCCTGCCAAGCCCCTATTTTTTCTACTCCTTTTCATTCTCTCCATCTCAAGATGCCACAAGGAGGAAGGAACTGAGGACATCAACGGTAAAGAAACAAAAGATCCCAAGGACAGGAAGGAAGGAAGGAAGGAAGGAAGGAAGGAAGGAAGGAAGAAAGAAAGGAAGGAAGGAAGGAAGGAAGGAAGGAAGGAAGGAAGGAAGGAAGGAAGGAAGGAAGGAAGGGAAGGGAGGGAGGGAGGGAGAGAGAGAGAATGAGAGAGGAAGGGAGGAAGGCTCCATGTTTTGAATCTAGCTACATGAAAAAAATCAGCAGGGAAAAAAAATATAACCTACCGTTTTTACCTATTTAAATTAAACTGTTTGGCAAACATGTCGCATTATCTGGCAATATCTGAGTCTCCCCAGAGATGCAGACAAGGAAAGGTTTCCCAGCTCTATTGCACATTCCTTTGATTGGACACACCAGGAACTTCTGGCGTGGGGTAAGCATCCCTTTCTCCAAGCAAATCTATTTTTTTGCAGCCTGGAAATAAACATTTTTTCTCTCCCATAACGCCAACTTGCACACTCCAATTTAGGGGCAGACACTGGCAAAAAGAAAAAAGCAGACTTCAAATCCTAATATCTTGACACATTGATTTATTTTTCTTGGCCACGCTACACAAGGCGGGCCACCATCTTCTTCTGGGAGGTCTTTGTCACATCTCAATCTGGCCTGCAACTCTCAACTCTTTGGGGGGCCTCCCATCCTGTACTACCCAGGTTGACCCATTCTCCGAGTCAGCCAAAGCCAGCTAGATGTGGACACCAACGCCATGTTGAGGTTAGGAATGGATTCTCCACCCAGAAAGGCTAGATATGAACCAGGGCATTGAAAAGATTTCAAAATGAGAAGAGGAGAACCAGAGGCTATTTACCTGGATCATCAAAAGGAATAAATTTAAACATGTTTTCTGCCTCTCGGGCGATGTCTTGCTGTCTGCTCAGCAGTAGATTCTCAGTTCCCAAATGGAGCCCGGTCCTGTTGCTCAGCTTTCAAATCTGTTGGGGTTGATATAACAGAGAACTCCTCCCAGAGGGCACGCGGAAAAGATCTCGCCAAACACTGTTTGGCAACTAGTGTCCAGCTTCAAAAGCAAAGCAAGAATGTTTGAAATAACAGTCTTTCCGTCTGGAAGAAGAGGGTGTGGTTAGGCTTTAAAAGCATGAGAGACAAGGGAAAAAAACCAAATGTAGTTTTCCACAGCTGCAAAACGAAAATGGTTCTTATCTGGGGCGTTGGCTCTTCAAAAACATTTCCGTTAGGAAGTTTATGACTTGGGGACTCTACGGCCACAATTAAAAAAAAAAATGCAATGGAGGGACCGTATGAGGTTAGGAAAGAGCCTCACAGCTGCCAAGAACTGGGGTTTGCTCAGCTGGGCAAAGATTCAGCTCTAAATCAAATTTGCAGTCTTGTGATTCCATAAAACATTACCCAGTCGGTGGGAATGTTTTCTCCTTTGCTAATAGGGCTAGAAGAGGGAGACAAATGGAAGGACCACAGATCAAACCTTTGACCAAAATCTGAAAGACCTACTTTGAATCTGGTAGGTTGTGAATTACACAGCTTTAAACCTCACGTTTTTAGGGAACACTGTGGATTGGTTACCAACTGGTTACCAATGTTCTTTTTGGCAAGTCTCAACAAGAGGAAGGGATTTGGAAGCACAGATTTTCACATATGACTCTAGAACAGGGCTTTTCAACTTTTTCACCTACTGTACCACTTTTAGGATATGGCAATATCCGAGTACCACCAGTCGCCTAGCAAGGGGCCAAAAATTTGATGACCAAAAAAAGAGAGAAAAAAGTGATGAAGTACAGGCAGTCCTCAGCTTACAACAGTTCACTTAGTGACTGTTCAAAGTTACAATGGCACTGAAAAAAGTGCCCCCCATGCCACAGCCGAGCAAGACACCTGCCTGCCCATCCAGCAGCGCTTTTCCTCCTGTCCGAGGTTTCCAATGTTGTGAGCATTTCTGTTGAGGATTGGCAGTGGGGGTGGGGTGGGGGGGTGTTTGGTTTTTATTTCCCCTGTCTGCTGGGCGGTTGCAGCAGGTTTTGGTCACTTCACATGACCCTGGGACACTGTGACCGTCATAAATATGAATCAGTTGCCAAGCATCTGAATGTAAATCACAAGACCCTGGAGAGGCTGCAACATTCCAGCTGATCGGCGCTTCTTCTGGGCTCAGCAGAAGCACCAGGATCAGCACCGAGCTCCAGCTGGAGCCTGGCGCTGATCCTGGCGCTTCCGCTGAGCCCTGACAGCCCTGCAGCTCCAGCCGTCTCTCGCTCTGGCTTGTGCGGTGCTGCCACCGGTTCAGCTCATTCCCCTCCCCTGCTACCAGTTTTCTAGCATGGTCGCGTACCACCTGCCAGGTGCCAATGTACCACAGGTGGTACCCGTACCACTGGTTGAAAAGCCCTGCTCTAGAATCACCAGTTTTGCTACTGCAGATTTGGAAACCAAGTTAGTCTTGTCTTGCAGACTCTGCCCTTTATATGCTTTCTGATACTGTTGATGAGAAGATGCAAAAGTTGGAAGCAGTGAGCAAATAAATGAAGGAGGGATCTGGTTCAGGGAAGTTTATAATTTAGATATTATTGCTGGGTTTTAACTATGAGGCGGTAACCTGGGATGGCTTCCATGGGGTTGTTTCTGGGTCTTCTTGATGGGATCGTTGTCTGATGGGTCCAATGTTGCGCGAGAAGCTTTGATTGAAAACACAAACCGATTGAAAAAATAAAATAAAAACCAAAATAAAACCATTCCCAATCTGCGAGTCGCCTGGACTGCAAGGCGATCAAATCGGTCAGTCCTGGAGGAGATCAACCCCGACTGCTCTTTAGAAGGCCAGATCCTGAAGTTGAAACTCAAGTGCTTTGGCCACCTAATGAGAAGAAAGGACTCACTGGAGAAGAGCCTAATGCTGGGAAAGATGGAGGGCAAGAGAAGAAGGGGACGACAGAGAAGGAGGGGGCTGGATGGAGTCACTGAAGCAGTAGGTGTGAGCTTCAATGGACTCCAGAAGATGGTAGAGGACAGGAAGGCCTGGAGGAACGTTGTCCATGGGGTCACGATGGGTCGGACACAACTTCGCAACTAACAACAACAACCTGGGCAAATTGTGCAAACCAGTTCCCCAAATTCCATAACCGGCCCAGCCATTGCTGAGAATTGTGGTATTTGAAGTCCACATCTCTAAAAGTTGAGCAGGTAGGAGAACCATCAACGAGAAAATAAGATTGCTAGAAGGTTTGGGATGGTTTCCTCCAGTTTTCACTTTGTTACAAAATGTGCCTCTCTTTCACAAAAACTGTGTTTTTGTCCACAGCGTGCAAAGGCTCTGGGTGCATCTAGAAATATATATAGATATAAAACCGCTCTCCCCTCTGCAAATTGCTGTCTTACCTCTTGTTTACGGGGCTGATGTCATGAAATTGGCAGCTTGGATCCTGCTGCTTCTGTCATCTGAAAATTTACCGTAAATAACCATGTACCCGTAAAGGAGAATATTTCTAACTCTGGGTTGAAGTGAAGAGTCCTTGGTGCTTTCTGAGCTTGGTTGTTTTCTTGCAGATGTTTCATTACCCAAACTAGGACTTGCACTGATGATGTTACCTTGTTTGGGTAACGAAACATCTGCAAGAAAACAACCAAGCTCAGAGAGCACCAAGGACCCCTCAAATAACTGCGTTGCCTGTCTTCCTACTTAACAAAAGCAGCCCGGTCTGCAGTCAGCATCTCCCAACGTGCATTTCAAAACAAAAACGAAGAAATAGGCCAACCAGGAAGTGGGTGTGTGAGCTGTATTGGTGCAGTGGTTAGAATGCAGTATTGTAGGCTGATTCTGTCCACTGACAGGAGTTTGATCTTGACTGGATCAAGGTGGACTCAGCTTTCCATCCTTCTGAGGTCAGTAAAATGAGGACCCAGATTGTTGGGGCAATAGACTGACTCTGTAAACACTTAGAGAGAGCTGTAGAGCACCATGAAGTGGTATATAAGTCAAAGTGCTATTGCTACTCCTTCCTTCCTTCCTTCCTTCCTTCCTTCCTTCCTTCCTTCCTTCCTTCCTTCCTTCCTTCCTTCCTTCCTTCCTTCCTTCCTTCCTTCCTTCCTTCCTTCCTTCCTTCCATGGTGGCGCAGTAGTTAGAATGCAGTATTGCAGGCTGACTCTGCTCATAGCCTGGAGTTTGATCCTGACTGGCTCAAGGTTGACTCAGCCTTCCATCCTTCCGAGGTTGGTAAAATGAGGACCCAGATGGTTGGGGGGCAAATAGGCAGACTCTGTAAACCGCTTAGAAAGGGCAGTAGAGCACCACGAAGCGGTATATAAATCTTAAGTGCTATTGCTATTGGTATCAGGCTTCAGGAATGGGGTGTATTGATGGAACATTTGCATCTTACAGAGAAGGAAGTCTCTAGGTCAGTGACAGCCAAGAAGGACTTAGAGCTGTCACATTAGACACGGGGTTCCTATTGCTGAATTTCAAAGCAGCCAAGCCTTGGAGCGTTGGAAACGAGGCAGGATGTTGGCTAGCCTGGTTTTTTTTGGGGGGGGGGTGACCCTGATAATGAATGGGGCCAATGTTTAGCCTGCGGTACAAAAACGGAACAAAGCCTGGCCCAGATTTTAGGAACGTTAAGAAACGGACGGTGGGGCTGGAAATGCCGCGGCTGGGATAAATGAGTGTGGGTTTTGTTCAGAAGTGGGGCACACTGTGAGTAAATTGCTGGCATGGCTGGCTGGGGAATTCTGGGAGTTGAGGTCCACAGGTCTTAAAGTTGCCAAGGTTAGGCACCTCTGGTTTAGAAGATAGAAGGAATATGAAGATTTAAACTCAATAAACCAGAGAGCTTGCTTCAGATTCAGTTCAGCAGAATATTTGATGGTTCCCCCCCATAAACACATATACATATATTGTACCCCTTTGTTGAATACCGATAGATGTATACTATGAGCACATCAACTGAAGGCACAGAGGAATAACTGAATAACAGAGTTGGGAAGAACCTTGATGGTCTTCTAGTTCAAACTGCTATTGTGGGAAGTCAGCCCCCCCCCCAGAGAAGGAAATATTAAAAGGGCAGAACAATATATTTTCTCAAAGGATTTTAAAGAGGCAGAAAAGCATGCCCAGTTTTTCTTAATAGTCCCAAGTCTCCCTCCCCCAAGCAGAAACCAGCTCTGTAGAAAGGAAGGTTGGAGGCCCCCAGCTAGAAGCTTAGGAAGACAAAGACACCTAAAATCTACATACCCTACCCAAACTCTAAGACAGGACATAATAGGATTAACCCACAGATGCCAAAGGGCACACTCAGACTCAGGTCAAAGTTCATGCCACAGGAACAACTCCAAACAAAAGGCTCCAGAGGGTATAAAAACCCACTCCCTACATGTGCTCTCTCCTTTTTCTTCCAGAGCCATCTTCCTGTCTGGCTCTCCTCTTCAATAAACTGCAACCTTCTTTCTAAAGCAGTCTCCATGTTGTTTATTCCTGGCTTGGACTGAACCATCCAAGAGTTCAACCACCATTGTTGAAGACTCTTCCCTCAACAAAACATTAAACCATTTCAAACAAATGGCTGGCCAAACACTTCTTAAAAGCCTCCCATGATGGAGCACTCACAATTTCGTTCCACTTGTTAATTGTTCTCACTGTCAGGAAATTTCTCCTTAGCTCTGTGTGAATGTATGAACTTCATACCCTTCCAGGAGATTTCCTGAACTTCATAAAACTCAAGAAGAAATTCCAGGCTTTTTGGTGTAGAGGACAAAGAGAAGAAGACCCTCTTCCCCATCCACCTGGTTGTCATTCATTTGAGACAAGAGCATCCATTTCAGCTTTGAACCACACATCTCAACTCTGGTTCTCACCCAGTGAACATGTTGTATCATGCAGGCTGATATCACCACATATATATGTACGACTAATTTATGAAACAAGAGGGTTATGCATGAGTCACATGCTGAGCAGGTCAGATCAGGTGATTTAGCACTGCAGTTTCCTGGGCTAAGCTGATTTGATGTGCTGTACAAACATAGGCTATGATTCCTCGGATGATGTGACCTCAGGAAACATGTGAACCCAGTTACTGAGTTAAACATATAAATGGTTTATATGCAACAACATTTAAGACCTACTTGCATCCAACAATTCCTCAAAGGGTTCTCCTGTCTCATTGTCTGCAAAGCTGCTCCAGATGTTAGGATAACATCTGGACCAACAATGGGCTTCAAATTTCATAGCCAAGATGGGATCTGAGCTGTGCTCTTTCTAGTTGATATCTCCCGCATCAGTTTGGTCCACACAATAATAATAATAATAATAAAAAACAGTAGCCTTTGTGTTTAATCTCAGAATGCATTGTTCCTTTCAAAAAATGTCATGGAAAAGAGAGAAACAATTCAGCTACATAACTTTGTGGACTTGTTCTCCCTCTCGTGGTTGAGAGGAAAAACTGCAAAAGATTATTTTTCTGCACTGTAGTTGCTGCTTTTATTAATTCTGCATGTTGAATCGAAAGGACTCACAGTCCTTTTCTCCTCCCCCTCCTCCTCCTCCTCCTCCTCCTCCTCCTCTTCCTCTCCATAAACACCACTCCCTTCTAGCACTGATGATGTTACCTACTTAGGGTAATGAAACGTCTGCAACAAAACAAGCAAGCTCAGAGAGCACCAAGGACCCACAGTCCATTTCTCCTCCTCTCCATAAACACCACTCCCTTCTAGCACTGATGATGTTATCTAGTTAGGGTAATGAAACGTCCGCAAGAAAACAAGCAAGCTCAGAGAGCACCAAGGACCCACAGTCCTTTTCTCCTCCTCCTCCTCCTCTCCATAAACACCACTCCCTTCTAGCACTGATGATGTTACCTAGTTAGGTTAATGAAACGTCTGCAAGAAAACAAGCAAGCTCAGAGAAGCACCCAGGAGCCCTCAATAGTAGATGCACATTGACAACATTTCCATCTGTCAACTAGAAAAGGCCACATTGCTTTTGTTAGGTTTTCAGCTCGGAATCCAAACACCTCCCAGTGTTTGCAAAACACTGTACTGCAAAAGATACAGCTTTATTGTTGATCAAGGCGAAGCTGGGCGCCCTCAAACTCTTCCCCCAGACCCAGCAAGGCAGAGGAGATGAGGCACACCCCAATCAACCGTTTTGTTTTCTTTTATAGCTCGTACACTTTCTCACACTAAGAGTTCAGCTCGTGATTTCTTTGCATTCAGATACACAATTTCTTATCTACCGGTTTATGCACAGCTCGTGACTTCTCTGCGCTCCGATACACAATTACTGGCATTCCGCCCTGAGCTTTTTCTCAGTGGGCAGCGTATTTTAAGTTACAGCAAAGCAAATTACAGAGAGGAAGAACAATGGCTGGGACATACATCAACGGTTACACTCTGGTCCCTTCGTTTGGATCCACACGTATATTACGTCAATACAATGACTCTCCTTCCTGGAAGGTTTGGCTGGGAAGGTCCCAAATGGTGATCACATGACCTCGGGACCCGCCCACCATTGTAAACGCATGCTGGTTTCCAAGCATCTGAATTTTGATCATGTGACCATGGAGATGCTGCAGACGTCTGTGTGAAAAACGGTTATAAGTTGCTGTAACTTCAAACGGTCACTAAGCGAATGTCGTAAGCCGAGTGCATTATGACAGTGGTTCTTAACCTGGGCAATATCGCACCCCAAGGGACGATTTTGTTTTTCAGGGGGGCAAAGGAACGAAAAGGGGGCGATATGGGGGCGATGGAGGGAGAAGTTTTGGGGACACTTTTGAGACTTTTTCATACAGTGAATCGCAGTATATCTGTCGTACAAAAACATCAGATCGCTCACTGTTAGTGGACTGAATTGTGTTTTCAAATGTTCCTCCAGCTAGCTTCAGTACAGAACGCCGTACATATGTGAATACGCATCGCTTATCTTCATGCGCGTTGCGCAGCAGCCTCTACCCTTTTTATATTTCTTTTTGCATCTTAAATTTCACTTGTAATTCAATCATTAAATGTTACTGTTTTTCTTTTGGGGCATTTCATTTTCTTGCAAATGAATTTTGTTTTCAGTGGTCATTACATTTAAGTGTCTTGAATAAATAAGATAATAATGAAATACATGTATCACGAAGTTTGGGAATAAAGTGACAGGTGGCACCAAAATTTTTCACACAGTTGAGATATGGGAAAAAGACTGGAAATAAATTATTTGCATCGATCTGTCCTGATGACAATTTTAAAGAAAAGAAAACAAGTGTTTGCATAAATTGAAGAATTATTTCCTATGTTGTGATTGAGAGGTTATGTTGGAGGAGGGGGGCGATGACAATTCCTCATTGGCTCAAGGGGGCGATTCGTTCAAAAAGGTTAAGAACCACTGCGTTATGATATCCTAGCTTCTTGGGAAGAACTCGATGCACACGAAGGACAAAGCAGCTGAAGAACTGGCCACCGTGATTTCACACTGTTGTGTCTAATAATTATAGTAGCCCATTAATAGCCAGTGAAGTGACAAGGATAATCGTATCGGCATTGACCAAAATCACCACCAGCCAACGATCAGCACTGACAATATCGTTTTCGCGGTTGTAGCCGCTCCTCCAGAGTTCAGCAAAGGCTGAGCTGGATGAATGATGGCCTAATAACTTAGAAGGGAATAAATGATATCCCTGAGATTATTGATAATTAATCAATAACGCTTGCTTTCTTCTTTGGATTTTCCTAAGCCAAAGCTGAACTTCCAGTTCAGCTGTGTTATGTTTTGGTGAATGGTCTTTACGCTCCATCGGTAGCATTGCCAATATTGACTTAGGCAATTGCATTATCCAAGTGGTTTATTTTGGTAAATCAGGCATGCTTTCTCAACATTTAATGCAGCACCGAGCTGGACTTTCAGTAAGGAGAAAAGAGCAAACAGCCACTGGAGATTGGAAATTGAACATTAAGTTCAACATTAAATTCAGTTCCCCAGATTCTGGGGAATTGGACACACACACACACACACACACACACACACACACACGTTAACTTCTCAGAAGAGATGAGAAATAAACATGGTAAACAGAAGCAAGCAAAATAAGCAGTCTTGTGAGATTTGTACCAGAACGTTGCAGCTTTTAGCTAGAAAAGTACATGGTTGTGATGTTTAAATTGGGGAATCTGCAGTGCAAGTTTGGCTCTGTACTGAACTGGATCATTTGCAAAACATTGTGTAGTATCTCCTGGCAACTTTACATCAGTGATTCCTGGTGAAGAATTTTTTTGTGTGTGTGCATTTGATACACACACTAAGTTCAAACGATATTTGAAAAGATGTTTTTTTCCCCCTGAACTTAGAGTAACAAGGCCAGTGGACTCTTCACTCCGCTTTGCATTCATAATATTGTGGGGGGGGGTTGTCCTTAACTCTGAATACAAATAAACCATAAAGTACACTGATGCCATTGGAAGAGTCCTGTTAATAGCAGTGCACCTGGTTGAAGACCCAGCTAAATAGCAGCACCCAGTGAAGCTTTAAGAGAAGACGCTAACCCCGGCAAAATTGCTTAGCAGCTGAAGGGGACTCCACCATGAAATCCCAGGCTAGACTAAGGCATTAAAAAAGAAAAATAGGAAAATAAATTAGACCTAGATCATGGCAAACCCATTGAAGGCAGAGGATGAGATGGTTAGAAAGGGCCGTTGACGCAATGAATGTGAATTTGGGCAAACTCTGGGAGACAATGGAGGACAGGAGGGGGTCTGACGTACTGTGGTCCATGGGGTGCAAAGGATTGGACACCACTTAGTGACCGGACAACAAATGGCAAAACCAAATGGATACGTCCATAAAATTACTAGCTCTTCGGCATGACGGACAGGAGATTGTTGTCTTTACATGTGTGTAGTAGCAATGGGAGGGAGCTCTGTAGGAATGAAGGAGAAACCTGATAGACATTGAAATATCAGGAAGCAACAAGTTGGGTTGATGTTAGCCAAAGTTGGACAGTTGAGTGGAAGGAGGGATTTGTGTCTGTGAAGAACTTGCATTATGTCATATATGCACTGGTACGTTCCTGGATGTCTCTTAAAATACGTTCACTAACCATGTTGAATTGGTAAGGATCTATAGGAGCTTTTGTTTTCCTCTCCTGGAGCTCACACTCTCTAAATATATCTGAGGTTTCAGTCCTCGGTGCCTTTTCACAATGACTACCTCATCCTTCTAAAAACAGGATCTTTTCCAGTTGTTCTGATTCCCTTCCCTTTCCATTGACCTTTCGCTGAACGTTCGTTGTTCGCCTTCCTGCCTGGACATTTGGACTGCAATAAAAATTTCCGTCAAGCTGTTTAGGAAGTTTCCTTACAAATGAGTTGAGCCGACTCTTCTGGCCACTGGCGTCCCCGTGGAGAGCAAGCGGCAATGCGTGTGTCGTCAAGCCATCATAAAAAGGGCATGACTCGCATCTGCTCCCATCTTGAAATGATGGAAGGAGGTTATTCCTGTCATCTAGAAGACGATGTCGTTGCTAACAGGAAAACTACTAAACGTGCCAAGCAAAAAAGTTGAGGTTGTAACCGTATTTTGTATTTCTGAAAAAAAAATATCGGAAATAATGCGCCCCTTATGCTATTTCTCATTCCCCAAAGTCCCCATAGGCCTTCTTATGTGTTCTGTCCCAGCCTACGTACGTCCCTGTTACTTCACAAGACAACCCCTCTTTTAATAGTAGGCTGGAAAAACCAACCCTTTTTATTTGATATACAGTTCTGATCATTTTCCCACAAAACAAAAGCAACAGAACACTTTTCCAACAGATAGTTTGTTCAAAAGCAAAACAGAGCACAAGTCAAAACAAGAAATAATTCACAGGCAAAACAAACAGACCATGATCCCTTGACACTGAAGTTCTTTGCAAATGGTTGCCTCTAGCAACCAGCCCTGCCCAAACATTCCCTTTTTGTTACACAGCCCCCAAGGCGTGGCTTCTCACTGCTTTCTCCTCTTCCCCTGGAGTTGCTCCATTGCCTCCCTCTGAACTTCTTATGTGGCCTGTCTGCGTTTACGAGCGTCTCTGAGTTCTTCCAGTTGTAATTCTTTTGAGTCTGACTCCACTTCCCAGCACAGCTGGCTCTCATGAGTGGAAAGGCCAGCCTCTTCATCAGTGTGTAAGTCCTGTAGCTCAGGGCTTTTCAACCAGTGGTACAGGTACCACCTGTAGTACATTGGCACCTGGCAGGTGGTACGTGACCATCCTAGAAAAGTGGTAGTGAGGGAGGGGAATGAGCTGAACCAGTGGCAGCACCGCACAAGCCTGAGCGAGAGATGGCTGGAGCTGCAGGGCTGTCAGGGCTCAACAGAAGCACCAGGATCAGCGCCAAGCTCCAGCTGGAGCTCGGCACTGATCCTGGTGCTTCTGCTGAGCCCAGAAGAAGCACTGATCAGCTGGAAAGCAGCATTGATCCTGGTGCTTCTGCTGAGCCCAGAAGAAGTGCTGATCAGCTGTAAAGTGGCACTGATCCTGCCGCTTCCTCTGAGCCCCGAAGAAGTGTTGATCAGCTGGAATGTTGCAGCCTCTCCAGGGTCTTGTGATTTACATTAAGATGCTTGGCAACTGATTCATATTTATGACGGTCACAGTGTCCCAGGGTCATGTGAAGTGACCAAAATCTGCTGCAACCACCCAGCAGACGGGGGGAATAAAAACCAAACACCCCTCCACCCCACCCCCACTGCCAATCCTCAACAGAAATGCTCACAACAATGGAAACCTCAGACAGGAGGAAGAACGCCGCCGGGTGGGCAGGCAGGTGTCTTGCTCGGCTGTGCCTTGGGGAGGGCACTTTTTTCAGTGCCATTGTAACTTCGAACAGTCACTAAGTGAACTGTTGTAAGTCGAGGACTACCTGTACTTTATCACTTTTTTCCTTTTTTGGGGGGGGTCATCAAGTTTTTGACACCTTGCTAGGCGACTGGTGGTCCTCGGATGTTGCCATATCCTAAAAGTGGTACAATGGGTCAAAAAGTTGAAAAGCCCTGATGTAGCTCATCAGACCCTTCCTCCGACTCTGATGGCTCCCCAGCCCCCCCCCCTCTGATTCCCCAGACTCAACTGCTGGGAGCACTGGCTGGCACAGAATCACAACATTATGATCGCAAACTAGTGAGCAGACCATCGTTATATTCAGCCTGATGAATTTAAAAAAAGAAATAGAAGAATAAGGGATTAGTTGAAACAAGATTTTATTTTGTCTCTTAAAAAAAAAAAAATATCTGCCCTTTCTAGGGAAATCAAGGGCTGATACTAACGAGCCGAAAGACATTAATCAGTGAGTCCAACCACAAGAGTGTGAATTGGCTCTCAAACCACACTTTGGAAGGCTCAAAGAAGAGCAAATTAAGGAAGCCACACAAAGGAGACACAAAGGGAGATGCGTAGAATTGCCCTAAAACGTACAATCAAAGAGTTGGCCACCCAGCTAGGAGAGTGAAAATTAGGCAAGTGAGCATTGCTCGTGCTGTGTGAAGTTAGCTTAGGGTTAGGAGAGATTTTCCTGCTGTTTGCAACCTCTAGCAGGTCTGCATTGATTCCTGGTCTTCTCATTTTTTCGTAACGTAGTAGAAGTTCTAGAGAAGTTTAATTTCCTTCACCCTGAGAAGAAGGGGGGAAAAAAAGCAGGAAAATAAGTTAATGTATCTTCCCCAGAACTCACCCACCCCGCTCAGGTGTGGATATCAAAACATAGCTGGGCAGTAGAGCCCTCCAATGAGTTGGATTTGGTTATTATTAGGTTTATGAGCTGGATGGATTTGTTTACTGCAATTGTTTTTTTTTTTCTTTACCGTGGATATATTCTGTAATCTTGTTGCAAGCTACAAGGAACCTTAATTACTTGGTGCAGTATAAAAATATAATTAAGACTGCTACTACTGCTAGGGCAATGATAGCAACAAGAACAATAGGCAAATACAGATGCCGGGTGTATTTCCATATTTCTTTAAAGTCTATATTTAAAGCAAGGCTTAGAGTTAACTACCTGGAATGCCGCCATTTAAAGAGCAATAATATAGCATTGTCAGAAGCATGACATTATTAAAAGGACAGCCTAAATTGTGATTTGTATACACACGTAAATAAGTAGATCCATCCTTTAATGAGGCTTTTTGTCTGAAAAAAAAAAAGCCATCCTGAGCTATTAACATGCTTAGTCCAGAAGACTTCTGCTAAATAAATCTCAAGAAATGACTTGCCTTTATTATTAACATTAAGCCAGATCACTATCATTAATTAATGATATTGATGAATTAATAACACCGAATTAGTGTGGGTGTTATTGGACTCCTCTGCAGGGTCACAGATAGTCAATGGTTGAAGTCGAAGAATTTTTTAATCTACTTTCAACTCTTAATTGTCACCCCAGATAAACAAAATATCAAAATAGTCTAGGTCAGTGGTTCTCCACCTGTGGGGCGGGACCCCATTTGGGGTCGAACGACCATTTCACGGGGGTCTCCAAACAACGCAGTCCGCCATTTTCCCCCCCTTTTCCTTAGCTGTGCTACTTCCTTTTATTCTATTGGCTTTTGAAAGCCAATAGAAGAGACTCTCTTGAACAGAGTCTAATTCTATTGGCTTTCCAAAGCCCATAGGAATGGTCCAGGCTGTCTCTGCCCTGCTGAGCCCGCCAAAAGTCCCATTCTGCAAACGGTGCTGCACCAGTTGAGTAGTCCTCGACTTACGACCGGTTGAGTAGTCCTCGACTTACGACCGGTTGGGGGTCGCAGCATCAAAAAGGTTGAGAACCACTGGTCTAGAAATTGGGGTGGGAGTGGGTGAGAGAGTGGGAAAGGAAAAAAAAAACAGAAGGGAGTATTTTGAAATCAGTAGAGCAAAGTTCTGTAATTGCTTTATGGCAGTGTTTCTCAACCTTGACCATTTTAAGGCATGAGGACTTCAACTCCCAAAATTCCACAGCCAGCATTGCTGGCTGTGGAATTCTGGGAGTTGAAGTCCACATGCCTTAAAATGGTCAAGGTTGAGAAACACTGCTTTATGGAGAACAGAAAGGGTAACCAACTCAGCAAGAAAGTGAAGAACAGTAGAGTTTTGTGATCTTGACTTTTTAGATACTTCTTTAGATACCCCTTCACCCCCACCCAATCAAAGATTCCGGGGATAGCCTAGCTGAGATTTACCTCTGTGGCTTCTACCTGGATGTTGTCTTCTCCAGCCCCAGGCTGGTCTTCGTGCTGATCTGGATGTAGGTCATCCTAAAGAATACACAAGAACAGATCAAATATTATTAGATGCCTCAAAGACTAGAAGGCTGGAGCAAATTCCTTCAAATCAGGTTTTTTTCATTCTGGCTAGCTTCCAGATGGGTATGGACTGCAGTTCCCAGATTTTTAGCAAGGGTTGAGAGCATACATCTGGAACAAAATGCTGGACTGAGTTGACCCATGAAGACTGTTCTTCTGTACAAAAGGACCAGGCACATAGACTTTAAAGACTGAAAAGCTTACTCAAGTTGAATACTATTTGCTATATCATACAGGGTACTGTTTTGTTTTTTTCTGTTGCAGACAGACAATCAATGCAAATATACAGCTATCTCCCATCCTGTCCTTGCTGAACTTCAAACTCAGTTTTGTTCTGTCTCTTTGGATACAACTGGACTCTTGATTCCTTCTGGGTTTGTTTTTTATTTTCTTTTTCACTTCCCCATCCACCTGGTCTCCCATATGACTGCTATGATTTGTTGTTGTTAGTTGCGAAGTCCTGTCTGACCCATCGCGACCCCATGGACAACGTTCCTCCAGACCTTCCTGTCCTCTACCATCTTCTGGAGTCCATTTAAGCTCACGCTTACTGCTTCAGTGACTCCATCCAGCCACCTCATCCTCTGTCGTCCCCTTCTTCTATTGCCCTCCATCTTTCCCAGCATTAGGCTCTTCTCCAGTGAGTCCTTCCTTCTCATTAGGTGGCCAAAGTATTTGAGTTTCAACTTCAGGATCTGGCCTTCTAAAGAGCAGTTGGGGTTGATCTCCTCTAGGACTGACCGGTTTGATCGCCTTGCAGTCCAGGGCACTCGCAGGAGTCTTCTCCAGCACCATAGTTCAAAGGCATCCATTCTTTGGCACTCAGCCTTTCTTATGGTCCAACTTTCACAACCATACATTGCAACTGGGAAAACCATGGCCTTGACTATACGTACTTTTGTTGGCAGAGTGATGTCTCTATGATACATGGAGTTAATTGTTTAAATTTAGGAACCAGGAAAGGAATTGATTGAGCTCTTTCCCTTATATCTACCTGTCCTGCCTTCTCAACAACTTATCCATGAATGAGGCAAGAATACATTTTGAATACAAACAATTGTCTGTCTGTTTCCTTGGCCTGGAGGAAGACCTCAAGCGCATCTCTAATTACGAATGGTGGCTTAAGAATCACATCCTCTGTTTGTTTCTTTTGGGTTCTGCATCCCTCATCATGACTTCATGTCTCTGACTCATATTCTATTTTTAACCAGGCAGGAAAGAAGCATCTTAAGATTTATTTTCCCCCTTTTCTTTCTGAACTGGAGCACAATTACAGGAAGAAGATGTGTTGCACCGTGTGTTCCTTCTCTCCCCAAGCCAATATAAATTTGACAACTTTGACATATTGAGAGACACGAAACTTGGACACAGCCACCCTCAAAATCAAGAGCTCATGACCCAAAGTCCAGCCAGCCTAATATGTTAGAAGAGAACCATCTCATTTTTCAGAATATACCCTACCCAACCAAAAGATAATTTCTAGGCATGGCATCCTACTTCCAAACAAAGCTATCGCTAGTTATGAATTTGAAGAATTTAAACATTCTTTAAAGAATTCCTGTGGGATCAGAGGTCATTCAACTGGATGGTTTCTCGCAGGGGAAAAAAATCACCACACCCACAGTGGACTTACCTCACAGGCAAAGTGTTAGGAACACGGTAAAGTCTCATTCGTGGGGTAAAACTGACAGATCACACCTACCCTTTTGACTAGTCCAGCTGTGGTTACAACGGTCTCCGCTCCTTCCACCGTCTGCTTTGCCACTATGTTCACGCTGCTCACCATAGTATCTCCCACGAGATTGGCCTGTTCTTTGGTCTTCTCAGCCACTGTAGTTGAAGCAGAAAGAAGCTGAGAGGATGAATCAAGATAAGGTGAAAGTTCTTTAGATGTGGTTGGAAGCTACTAAGATTATCTGTGATCCTTCAGTGGAGGTGAGTTCTGAAAGGATCAAAGGATTGGATTTTTTCAACGTAGGATTTGGGAGTCTTACAACCAGCATCTGTTTTGGTGACCTCCACAAGCCCAAAAATGTGTGGAGGCAGATTGTTCAGCCATCATTGTGTACTTTCTGGACTCTTGAAGGAGATTTAAGACCACCCCCAAGAATGTCTCAAGTCTACACCAGCTTTCAAAATATAACATGACAAAGCCCTGAAGTTGAAGGATGAAGGAAATTGCATAAGTGGATTGAGGAACACCATCTGGTCTTCCCTCAGAAGAAGTCCTTGAGTTGACCTACTGGAGAGACTCTAATGCATTATTTCCTCTCTCTGACTTGGGGTAACTTTCTTGAGAGCTGCTGAGATGCTTTCCCTCTTCTGATGTTGAAAGAGAAGGACCAAGACTTCCTTGTTCTCTCCATGAGCCCATCAATCATTTTCCGCATGGACAACATGCTGGTAATTATTCTTCAAAAATGTGGCAAACCATTTTGCAGTTTTGCACAAGTGAAAGTGTAGCTTTTGTCCACCAGCACAAACATGGGTCATGGATAACTGAAATGGTCTTTTAGCCAGAAAATGGCAGGTTGATACATGCTCATATTAAGGATTCAGTCACAACATAATTGGCTTACTTCTAGTTTCTCTTGATGTGGACAACAATGGGCTATAACCTTGTTTTCTCTCTAAACTAAGAATAAATCACATTATACCATAATTTTTGTTTGCTTTTGTTTTTATTGATTGAGTGCCGCAAAGTAAGAGAAAGGAAAATAAAACTTGCACAAGAATGAAAGGACAAAAGAAAGAAGAAGAAGAAGAAGAAGAAGAAGAAGAAGAAGACGAAGAAGAAGAAGAAGAAGAAGAAGAAGAAGAGAGAGGAGAAGGAGGAGGAGGAGAGGAGGAGGAGAGGAGGAGGAGGAGGAGGAAAGAAGAAGAAGAAGAAGAAGAAAGAAGAAGAAGAAAGAAGAAGAAGAAGAAGAAGAAGAAGAAGAAGAAGAAGAAGAAGAAGAAGAAGAAGAAGAAGAAGAAAAGAAGAAGAAGAAGAAGAAGAAGAAGAAGAAGAAGAAGAAGAAGAAGAAGAAGAAGAAGAAGAAGAAGAAGAAGAAGAAGAAGAAAAAATAATATATAGGGCATATTTTTGCAGATATATGTTCTACAACAAGCATTTCATGGAACAATGGCCATATTTCATTACAATCGTCTACTGATGATCTACATTGATAAGTGATTCATCTAAAGCAAATAAAAATTGTGCTAATACCATCAACACATGCAGACCTGGAGATATTGGGAGATATCTACCTTTCTAACTCCACACTGTATGAACTTTCATAATGTTAGTAGATGGATCGATTTTTGGAAAATAAGTGAATTCCCCTGTATTTATGCAAGCCACACATGGGTGTAGGAAGACAGGAGAGGCTGTTGCTCATTCAAAACAGAAAAAATCCACCACACCAACTTTTGTGTAGTACTTACCGGAAGTGACACTTTGCACCACACCTTCTTTGGTTTTTGTGCCTGTAAAGAAAGGAGGGAGGGAGGGAGGGAGGGAGGGAGGGGGAGAGGGAGAGGAAGAGGGAGAAGAGAGAGGATGGGAGGAAGGGGGGGAAAAGAGAAAATAATTGATTAGTTTTGCTTTAAAAAATTCATCCATTAAGATTTGCAGTGCTAGGACAGCCTACCAGAGGGTGAGTCATCATATAAAAGCTCCTTTCCTGCTTTCAAGATGAATGTAGCACTTCAGACAAGTGTTAGGATTGAATATGCATTCAAATACAAAACCCACAAACAAAACAGACTCCAGATTTCAGCCCTTTTTTTTATTCTTGCCGGAGAAGGAGAAAAAGCTAGCTAGGTGGCCAACATTACACCACGGCTCTCAGTTTTTGAAGCGGTGTCAGCGGACAATGTTTTTTTTTCTGCTTAAAGGGTTCTTCTTCCCAATTTGATTTAAAGTAAATAACCCTAAGATTGGGAAGAGCAAGGATCTTGGACCACCAGCAGACAGGAGCAAGCAACCACGTCTCCATCTTCCTCTCCTGTGGCGCTTCACTTCGGCTGAAAGGAAAACCATGTTTTCCTAACTCATCTCCGGAACCATTCTCATGTCGAGTCGGTCCGTGGGGCGTGCATGTGAAATATTCAGAGTCATCTGACGGATTTGTCCAAACCGGTAGAGGTTCTGGTGGAGCCGGTGATTCTGCTTCTAGCCTCTCTGCAGCGGTTCACACGACTGTGAAGACAGCACAGTTTCCATTTTGCTTTTTCACAGTGAGATGACGAAGGAAAAGGGAGGAGAACGTCAAAAGGAGACCGTCAAAAGGAGACCTTCAAAAGGAGAAAGTCTTGCAAGCCTGTGCTGCACTGCAGTCAAATTCTTGCTGGTCACGCAAATCAAAAAAGAATCTGGCTTAGTTTAGTTCAAGAGGGGTTGCACCCACCCTTGACCTACGTTTTTGGCTCAAACAACAGCATCATCATGAAGATAATCTCTAAAAGCAAGCAGAAGAGGGCTGCTGATTCCCCTGGATTGACTGGCATGCGCAAAGTCCCTTTTTATTCTGCAGATTCTTAGGCCTGGGAACGTGGCCAGCTCCTTATTCTAAATTCCTGTTTCTTGAATCTGTCTCTGGTTAGTGATTATTTTATCCGGCCACTGTTCTCTCTCGTTGCAATGACTCAACATTATTGAGGCTTGTTTATAGTCAACAAGAATCATGGGGTGGCGAAGGAGAGAGGCTGGAGAGGCAGGAGAACTTGCTAAATTCTCCTGAAAAAGACACTCACAACTAATCAGGCTGCAATCGCTCCGCCTTTATTAATCCTTTGATAGCAGTTTCTGCGCAAATTTATTGGGCTTCTGAAACATTATTCCATAGTAATAGCAAAGGAACATTTATTTAATTAAAAAAAGAACTATAGTCCTGATTTCAACCCAGATAAAGATGGAGTTTTTTTATTAACCAAAATGGATTGTGTTGCCAGCGAGCACTGTAAATATGATTAGACAGAACCGTCTAATTATATTTATGCATTGATTCATGTATTTATTATGCAAATATATGTATGTATGTATGTATGTATGTATGTATGTATGTATGTATGTATGTATCTCTGCCCCTCCTACTCAAACAACTCTGGGTAAGTAGCACAAGAAAAGCACAAAAAACGTGCACGTAAAAATGAGAAAAGTTTAAACATGCCAGCTGGAAATAGCCAACTTCAACCCAGGGGGGAAAAATATATATATATACAAATTGGATTCTATTTTCCCTAAATCCTCGGGTTTTTAAGGCCTTCTGGATGGCCAACAAGGTTGGGATCATCCAAAGCTAAGGGACGAGGATGTTCTACTGTTGGTCCTCTGGTTGTGTCTTGGATCAGGGAGGGTTCTGTAAGATGAGCATTTCACAAGATGGACCTTCACAACATGTCCTACCACATCAGCAGAGAGAGAAGGTATGTCTCCTTTACTCTTATCTCTTGACCTTGTCAGAAGGTATCTTGTAGTCTCTGCACTTATCCAACAGAGTATGAGGAACATAGAAGACTCAGAGAAGAAGAACTAGGTACAGCTTTGCTCTCCTGGGTCGGGGTGCACATGCTGGCCAGACCTACATATATTCCTGCAATATAATAATAATAAAGTTGGAAGGGACCTTGGAGGTCATCTAGTCCAACCCCCTGCTCAGGCAGGAAACCCCATACCATTTCGGACAAATGGCTGTCCAGTCTCTTCTTAAAAACTTTCAGTGTTGGAGCATTCACTGCTTCTGGAGGCAGGTTGTTCCACTGGTTAATTGTTCTGTCAGGAAGTTTCTCCTTAGTTCTAGGTTGCTTCTCTCCTTGATTATTTATTTATTTATTTATTTATGAGACTTATATACCGCTTTAAGTGCAAGCACTCTCTAAGCGGTGTACACCAGTAAGCAATGTATATATATATATATTTACATGGCCCCCAACAATCTGGGTCCTCATTTTACCTACCCCAGAAGGATGGAAGGCTGAGTCAACCTTGAGCCGGTGAGATTTGAACCGCTGACCTGCTGAACACAGTCAGCTAAAGTGGCCTGCAGTACTGCACTCTAACTGCTGTGCCACCTCGGCTTGGATTAGTTTCCCTCCGTTGCTTCTTGTCCTGCCTTCAGACACTTTGGAGAATAGCTTGACTCCCTCTTCTTTGGGGCAGCCACTGAGATATTGGAAACACTGCTATCATGTCCCCCCTCGTCCTTCTCTTTGTTAAACTAGACATACCCAATTCTAGCAACTGTTCCTCATATGTTTTAGCCTCCAGTCCCCTAATCATCTTTGTTGCTCTTCTCTGCACTCTTTCCAGAGTCTCAACATTTTTTTTACATTGTGGTGACCAAAACTGGATGCAGTATTCCAAGTGTGGCCTTACCAAGGCATTGTAAAGTGGTATTAAGACTTCACGTGATCTTGATTCTATCCCTCTGTTAATGCAGCCTAACACCGTGTTGGCTTTTTTGGCAGCTGCAGCACACAGCTGGCTCCTATCTAAGTGATTGTCCACTAGGACTCCGAGATCCCTCTCACAGTTACTACTATTGAGCAAGGTACCACTTATACTATACCTGTACATTTGGTTTTTCTTGCCTAAAGGTAGAACTTTACTTTTTTCACCATTGAATATCATTTTTTAAGATAGTGCCCAATGTTCAAGTCTGTCCAGGTCCTCCTGTATCTTAAGCCTATGGTGTACAGTTTCTGGATCCAGCCACTACACTAAGCCAAATGCAGTTTCTTTGGGCAGGCTTAGCACCATATGCAGACACAGTGGTTTATTCAACCCACCAGGATTAAGTACACCAAGGCCTAGCACACCAACATAACTGTTGAAAGGTTGACTGATGTTCCAAGAAAATGCACCAACTTAAATGCAGGAGTCGGGTGTGGTTTCAAAACAAGCAGCGGAACCAGGAAGAAGAGTGCTTATCCCATGGGTTAGGATGGCTGAATGCACAAGCACTTACAATGCCTTGGCCCTCCTGAATCACGTAGCTGTGTGAGGGAAGACACTTGTTATATAGGACTGAGATGGGCAGTAAAATAACACCAAAGTATCTTGGGGTTGGCTCAGGTCCTGTCCAACAGTATGAAAGTGGTTGACGTTATCCTTTACGATGGGACCGGTCCCTTAAAAATATCAAAATAAATTTCAAGAAAAAAGATATAAGAACATCATGACATCTTAACAGGGCCAACTCCGTGCAAAAGCTCCATCTGCAAACTTCAGCAACACATTGTGTTGCTTTGAGATTGGAATGCCAAGAGGGACTTCATGTAAACTTAATCCGGTTATATAAAGAATAGGAATTTACTATAGGTGATAGGAATTTACTATAAGTAGATACCTATATATCTAGAGGACAGGAAGACCTGGAGGAACGTTGTCCATGGGGTCGCGATGGGCCGGACACGACTTCGCAACTAACAACAAATATATCTATGCATACAATAGCATACACAGTAACAATAGCACTTAGACTTATAAACCGCTTCACTGTGCTTTACAGCCCATTCTAAGCGGCTTACAGAGTCAGCATTTTGCCCCCAACAATCTGGGTCATCATTTTACTGACCTCCGAAGGATGGAAGGCTGAGTCAATCTTGAACCATTCAGAATCGAACTCCTGGAGTCAGCAGGGAATTAGCCTGAAGTATTGCTTTCTTTCTTTCTTTTTTTAATAATTTTTTATTTTTCCAAACTTTCCCCCATACATATACCGTAATATTTATCAGATGTTAACATACATTCTTTTAACGTTCATATATAAGATACTTTTAATCAAATGAAATAAATACGTACACAGGACTTTGGGTGTTGCTCGCCCATTTCCCCTTTCACCGTATCCACACGCCTTCTTCTCTACCTTCTTTCTCCCTTTCTTCTCTTCCCTACTTCCCTCTTCTTCCTCTCCTCTTCTCTTTCCTTCACCACTCTCCTCCCCTTTCTCCCCACTTCTCCTCTTCTCCTCCAACCTTCCTACTTCCTTCTCCCCTCCTTCACTCTTTTCTCTCTCCTCTCCTTTCTTCATCCCTCTTCAGATACAATTCAGGGGTAATGTCCGAGCAGCTCCTCTCTCCAAATTTCCCTATCTGTATTATATACAATAAGATTAATACTGAAGTATTGCATTCTAATCACTGCACCACCACGGTGTACAATATACACAGATGTGGCCCAATCATTCAACATTCCCAGACTGCCTTTGTTTGCCTAAAGAATTTTCTGCCTCCGATATCGCTGACAGCACAATATCAAACTGCTGTGTCACGAGAGCCCTTTGGAATGTCCAGTATTAATGCTAAGCAGTTTAACACCCAAGGACAGTTTAAAACCAATTTTGTTTTAAAACTTGCCCATCTCCATACACTCCAGCCATGGGGTGTCCAGTTCTTCTCCCTTTCAAATATTAACTGGTATGGCCTTGCTTAGATTTTTTTTTTTTTTTTTTGAGATCAGCCAAAATTGGTTAGAAACTAAAGTTCTACCTGATAAAAAATCCCTTCTTTTCTGCTGGAATTTAAGAAATAGAAAAACCTACGTCTCTCAGCTGTGATTAAGGGAGACAAGTTAACCATAAAGAAACGTGATTCCAGTGAACTGAAATCAGAGGAAGCCCAATATGGACCAAGGTAAACTCTCCTCCAGGTTGCCCAGAAGATGCCACCGTGGGGACAGGACCTAACTCCAAGACTCAAAATAGTCTTGGACGCGGAAGATCAGATCCACATGTGAAGTTCCAATTAAACTGAATTTATTACTATTCATGCCTATGGACAGAAATCTGCTCAACTAATGGTTAGCACTATTTTGGCACTAGATATGGGTCAATGGAATACAAGAAGGATTGGACTTTGTCCATTTGTGGCTATGTAGTGACTCTAGGCTGATTCCTCTTTTGACTCCACCCTCAGGTTCTACCACCCCTTCCCCTACACCAGAGGTAGCCAACCTTGGCTCTTTTATGACTCGTGGACTTCAACTCCCAGAATTCCTGAGCCAGCCATGGTGAGGGGAAAGGGAGAGGTTTCCAAGCTGAGCCATGCTGACACAGAAATTCTGGGAGTTGAAGTCCATGAGTCATGAAGGGGCCATAGTTCCCCCATGCTGGCTCAGGAATTCTGGGAATTGAAGTCCACGAGTCATAAAAGAGCCAAGGTTGCCTACCCCTGCCCTACACCTTCCTAACTGTGTTTTACTCAGGGGGATGTAGTAATTGAAGCTATAGATTCAGATTCTCCACATTGAAATCAGAAGTTTGATGTAATCTGCAAAACCAGAGACGGTGAGTTGAACAAATTCCTGCTCGATTGACTAATCCTGTTTTATTTGCTTTGGATTTTTGATGCTGAAATTTTTCCACCAGCGGGGCAGGGAGCAGCCGGTTTTTTACTTGAAATGAAATCTTCCTCCTGTCTATCCATGATGCTGAGCATCTTTTGATATTTGCTGCAGAGGTTGGGTGGATAGCTTCATGTGGACAATTTAGGGAAGGGTTTCAGGAAAAGTGGAAAGAGAGAGAGAGAGAGAGAGAGAGAGTGCATAAAGAGAGAAGGGTGGAGTTGCCTATTTATCTGGAAATTGGGCCTTTTTTTTCAGGCAAAGGGTGATGGGTTGGGATATAATCATGCTTTAAAAGGAGAAGCAAAAAGATGACGTTATCCCTAGTTCATCCTTTTTTTCCTGCTCTTTTTTCTTCATCTTTTTCAAAAGTTTGTCCATTGCAGGTCAAACTTTCAAAGCCGAGTCTGCCGTCTTGGGAGAAAGTGAATTTTGAGGATTATTGGTACGAACATTGAAGCGTTTCTTCTGATATTCCCCTGCAAGCTCATTTCTCAGGCTGATGTGTGAGTTGTAAGATTGGAATTATACATGCTGGGATGAAATGGGAAGGTCACAAGACAGGGGAGAAATGTCTGTTTTTATGAACGGGAAAATCTTGGTCGAAGTATTACACTCGGCACCCCAGGAAATGAAGGGAGACAAATGTAGAGAAAAGGAATGAGTTTATATAGCAATGAAAGAAAAAAGACCTTTTCATCGACAGAGACAGGATTATAAATGTCTCCAAACTTGACCTGAATGAAAATTTGTGCATCAGAAAAACACTTGAGATTCAAAAGCGATGCGACTCGTTATTTATTTTTTTCAAATAACTGCTTGATGATGTTCCAAGCTAAGGCGATGGCTTTAAATATTTATTTATTAGACGAAGGAACATCGGTAGTTCCTTCGTATTGGCATAAAGCAGAGCGAGAGTTTTCCGCCTCCGTGAACTGCAGGTAAATGATTCTGGCACATTTGCTTGGATGCAGGATTTGTTCTGGCTCCACCCGTGTCAAAATTTGATTCCTTTGATTCCTTTGCAAGATTATTGGTGGGGCAAAATTGGAAGAAAAACTCTTTGCCTACTACGGAATGGATAATTAAGGTGTCTAACCTAGCAGAAATGGCGAAAATTTCCGTTTATTTGAAAGACCATTCACAAGAAAAATACATTTCGGTCTGGAGAAGATGGATTGATTACATTCAAAAGAAATATGAGACTGAAAAGTATTATCTTGCTTACGAGTAGATTTTAGGTTACTATTAATAGTTTAATATGGTTGAATTTATACTATTTTTAGTGTTATGGTTTAACTCAGTGGTTCTCAACCTTTTTAATGCCATGACCCCCAACCGGTCGTAAGTCGAGGACTACTCAACCGGTCTTAAGTCGAGGACTACTCAACTGGTGCAGCACCGTTTGCAGAATGGGACTTTTGGCGGGCTCAGCAGGGCAGAGACAGCCTGGACAATTCCTATTGGCTTTTGAAAGCCAATAGAATTAGACTCTATTCAAGAGAGTCTATTCTATTGGCTTTCCAAAGCCAATAGAATAACAGGGAGTAGCACAGCTAAGGAAAAGGGGGAAAAATGGCGAACTGCGTTGTTTGGCGACCCCCGTGAAATGGTCGTTTGACCCCAAATGGGGTCCCGACCCACAGGTTGAGAACCACTGGTTTAACTGTATTTTTATTTTTATTTTTAATTTGCTAATATTTGTTTTGAAAAAGGAGTTAAAGTATGTTATGGATTTGATTGTTAGTAGAGTTGGGTAATGTTAGTTAGATTATGATTGTTTATTTGTAACCCTGTAATCAGCTCTGGGAAGTGGGGGAGGGGGGAGTGTTTTGGGTTATATATTGTAAACATTTCTAAAACTTTTAATGAAAAAAAAAATTTGATTCCTGAATTAATGACTGGAATGGCTTGCCTTCAAAAGTGGGTGCTGCATTATCGGAGGTTTTTAAGAAGAGACTGGACAGCCACTTGTCTGAAAAGGTATAGGGCAGTGGTTCTCAACCTTTCTAATGCCGTGACCCCATAATACAGTTCCCCATGTTGTGGTGACCCCCAAGTGGGTGTGGCCACCAATAAGAGGGAGTAGGACAGCTAGGGAAAAGGGAACAAAATGGTGGACAGCATGGTTTGGCAACCCCCATGAAATGGTCGTTCGACCCCAAATGGGGTCCCGACCCACAGGTTGAGAACCACTGGTATAGGGTCTCTTGCTTGAGCAGGGGGTTGGACTGGAAGACCCCCAAGGTCTCTTACAAGTCTGTTCTGTATTTGTTTTTCCTAACAGATTCTGTGAAGCTCCAGAAATCAAAAGACGCTGCAGTGCTAATGGATCACTCAACCGTACAAATATGATTAACTTTGATCCTGACCGGCTCAAGGTGGACTCAGCCTTGAGGAACGATGCCAGGGCATTCGGAGCAAAAGAACCGATGGAAGAATTGCACAGTGAAGTAGTCAGGAAGAAAAGAAAGCTAGGTAAAGAAAAAAAAAGTCGCAATTTTTTTTAGATGCAGACCATGGCAAGGATCCAAACAGTTTCTCCCTTTCGTTCCCAATTGCAGGGAATGAAAAAGGAGTCTGTTGCCTTTGCAGAGCCTGGATGTCTGTCTGTCTGTCTGTCTGTCTGTCTGTCTGTCTGTCTGTCTGTCTACCTACCTACCTACCTATCTATCTACATCTATCTATCATCATCCATCTATCATCATCTTCTTTGTCTATTGTCTGTCTGTCTGTCTGTCTGTCTGTCTGTCTGTCTGTCTGTCTGTATCCAGGGCTTTTTTGTCATAGAACACCCAGAACGGAGTTCCGGCACCTTTTTTGGATGGAACCTTGTAGGGTAGGCAAGATGGGTTATATGATGTGTGTGAGTTCCGGCACCTTTTTTTTTTTAAAGAAAAAAAGCACTGTCTATATCTATATCTATATCTATATCTATATCTATATCTGTCTATCATCTATCTATCTATCTATCTATCTATCTATCTATCTATCTATCTATCTATCTATCTATCTATCTATCTATCTATATCTCTATCTCTATATCTATATCTATATCTATATCTATCTATCTATCTATTTATCTATCTCTATCTATCTATCTATCTATCTCTATATCTATATATCTATATCTATATCTATATATCTATATATCTATCTATTTATATCTATCTCTATCTATCTATCTATCTATCTCTATCTATCTATCTCTATCTCTATATATCTATCTATATCTATCTATCTCTATCTCTATCTCTATCTATCTATCTATCTATCTATCTATCTATCTATCTATTTATCTATCTATCTATATCTCTATCTCTCTCTCTCTCTCTCTCTCTCTCTATCTATCTATCTCTATATCTATCTCTATCTATCTATCTATCTATCTATCTATCTATCTATCTATCTATCTATCTATCTATCTATCTATCTATCTATCTATCTATCTATCTATCTATCTATCTGCTGCCTCCCAGGAACTGAATAGCATGTTCCGTTAAAAGCTGGACCAAATATCAGCTCTTAACTGATCAAGCCATTCAGTTCGTGGGAGGCAGCCAAAAGAGATTTCACCTTTCTGAGAATCTGTCTCTGGCCTGTTTTTCTTCAGTGCAGCCGCAAAGAGGCTGGAAGCAACAAGAAGGGAAGGCTGAGGAATTGTACCGAGAGAAATCCTTGGCTCCTTGAGTCATCCCTTTGGGGGTTTATTCCCACAAAAAGTCTTTGGGAAAGGGGAAAGTTGTCAGATGTGACCCAGGCCCAAGACACCTCAGCATTTACCAGCTGCCTAGCATAGCCCTGCGGGGAGATAGGCAGCAAATACATTTAAAAATAAATAAATAAAAATAAGAAATAAATAAATTCACAGCCTCCTGCGTTTCTTCCCCAAAACAATTCTCCAGCTAAGGCAGAAAAGATTTGTCTCACATCGCCCTTCCTTCCTTCCTTCCTTCCTTCCTTCCTTCCTTCCTTCCTTCCTTCCTTCCTTCCTTCCTTCCTTCCTTCCTTCCTTCCTCTTTCCTCCCTTCCTCCTTTCTTTCTTCCTTCCTTCCTTCCTTCCTTCCTTCCTTCCTTCCTTCCTTCCTTCCTTCCTTCCTTCCTTCCTCTTTCCTCTCCCTCCCTCCCTCCCTCCCTTCTTTCTTTCTTTCTTTCTTTCTTTCTTTCTTTCTTTCTTTCTTTCTTTCTTTCTCCTCCCTCCCTCCCTCCCTCCTTTCTTTCTTTCTTTCTTTCTTTCTTTCTTTCTTTCTTTCTTTCTTTCCTTCCTTCCTTCCTTCCTCCCTCCCTTCTTTCTTTCTTCTCCTTCCTTCCTTCCTTCCTTCCTTCCTTCCTTCCTTCCTTCCTTTCTTCCTTCCTTCCTTCCACGAGAGAGCCTCCCCCCACCCTTTGCCTGCTCTGACCTCAAGAGCCTCACTCTGCAAGGTCACACAAACACAGGTGTGTCCAATGCCAGGGACCGCAGAGCTGCCCGCCCGTCAAGAAGGGACATCGTTCAACCTACCTACGTACATCACCCCTTCCTTGGTCTTCTCGGCTGCTTCGGTGACCCCCTGCTTGGTCTTCTCAGCGGCGGCCACCACTCCCTCCTTCGCAATGGAGAAGCCCTTTTTAAAGACATCCATGGCGCCCCGACTGGCTGGTTGGTCTCCTTGGCAAGAGCCTTGCAGAGGATGGGGATTTTCTGCCTGCTGTGTGCAGCCTCCCCTCCTGAAGACACTCCTGGTCTTCCTTCTCCGTCAGATGCCAGCAGCAGGGCTGGGCGACTCGCTCCGTCCTTGCTGGCTCTTATTCAGGCAACACATCAGAGGGCAGCCAATGCCTGCAAGAGACGGATGCTGAAATATTAATGGTCTGGATTTGCCTGTGAGATTTTTAGAGAGGGAAGCAGCAGAGAAAGGGGGGGGAGGAGGAGGAGGAGGTTTGGAAAAGCTCCAGAAGATGTTTAGATGTCCTTTGTGGAGCCGCTGCAATGCTTGCTCAAGGTCGCACATTCTACAAACCTTTTCAGCAGCAGAGGAAGCGTTTAGCTGCCCAAAGCTTTTTCATTTCTTCACAAATATCTCCCAGGAAGGCAAATAGGAGATCAAAGGGGGATGGGGGAAGAGAGAGAGAGAGAGAGAGAGAGAGAGAGAGAGAGAGAGAGAGAGAGAAGACTGGAAGCCACCCAACCGTCACACCTTTCAATGAGGGTTTAATCTAGCCAGCCTTTTGCTGCAAGGTAGCGCTTTGCAAACCTCAAACAAATAAGAGTGATCCGAAATAACTTTGGTTAAGTGTTTGTGTGTGTGTGTGTGTGCACACGTATGCATGTATGTATGCATAGAGAATAAATTACTATGTAAAGAAAAGGAATGGGCAATCGAGTTTTTTTTTTTTTGTTGTGCTTAAAGGAAAAAAAAATCTATATTATAAAGATGCCTTTCTTTTCCTTTGCACAGTTACTTATCATTTTGTCTGAAAAATATCAGCTCTCCCAAGAAAATCTGGGGAGTGTGGCTTAACTCAAATAAACCTCTTACCTTATTACTGGAGCAGACGCTAGGACAAGTAGCCATCCAGCATGACTGCAAGCCATTTGGAAACATCGTCCTGGTCTAGAATTTTGCAGAAAAGCTTATTGAGGCAGACACACACACACACACACACACACACACACACAGAGAGAGAGAGAGAGAGAGAGAGAGAGAGAGAGAATGCTTTTGTATAACTTCATTCAGTAAAGGATGGCTTACTGTTTAGTCCCATTTTATTTATTTATTTATTTATTTCAGTATTTATATTTTAGATGGAAGATCAAATAATTCAGTACAAATGACAAGGAGAGCCAGGTTTTCTACAAAAAAAAAAAAAAAAACAACAAAAAAAACCCCAGGTGTGATAAAGAGAAAGAATACAATCCTTATGCAAGCAAGTGCCTCCCAGTAAATTTATGTGATTAATTGATTGGTTTTATGCCATCCAGTCAGGGTTGACTCTTACTGATCAGATAGATTTTTCTCCAGGAAAATATTGTTGTTGCTGTTGTTAGTTGCGAAGTCGTGTCTGACCACCCATCGCGACCCCATGGACAACGTTCCTCCAGGCCTTCCTGTCCTCTACCATCTTCTGGAGTCCATTGAAGCTCAGGCCTACTGCTTCAGGGACTCCATCCAGCCACCTCATTCTCTGTCGTCCCCTTCTTCTCTTGCCCTCCATCTTTCCCAGCATTAGACTCTTCTCCAGTGAGTCCTTCCTTCTCATTAGGTGGCCAAAGTACTTGGGTTTCAACTCCAGGATCCGGCCTTCTAAAGAGCAGTCGGGGTTGATCTCCTCTAGGACTGACCGGTTTGATTGCCTTGCAGTCCAGGGGACTCACAGGAGTCTTCCCCAGCACCATAGTTGTTCAAAGGCCTCCATTCTTTGGCGCTCGGCCTTTCTTATGGTCCAACTTTCACAGCCGTACATTGCAACTTGGAAAACCACGGCCTTGACTACACGTACTTTTGTTGGCAGGGGGATATCTCTGCTTTTTAGCATGCTGGCAAGATAGGCAAGGCAAATACTATGCTAAAACTTGCATGCTATTGTACGAAGAGGCTTTTGCATTATTGAGATGCCCCCTGGAACTGGACTTGCCCCGTTATAGCAGAGAGAAACTATGGAGAAAAACTGGTACCAGAGAAAAACTGTTTCGACGCTAGATAAATACAGCCAAACCATTTTTTTTAAAAATGCAGATTGGGAAAAAGAACTGCCTCCCCTCCCCCCAAAAAATGCTTACAAGGGGTAAAAAAAAATCAGATCAACTATTTCCCTCCTTTAAATGATAGCATCTCCCTGGAGAAAGAGGAAGGACTTAGAGCACCCACTTGAGTTCCCACAGAATGTTTGTCTTCATATTTGCCCTTGAAAAGGCAGGTTGTTGGCAGCCTTGCAAGGAAAAGGCAACCCTTTCATCATACTTGAGACCTGGTCCATAGCAATAAATCAATTACTGCAATGCAGCATAAATCAATGTTTATGTCAACGCTGCAAATATTGTATATTCTTGCTTTTGACAATATGCAGAATTGTCTGGAAATATGGGGTTAATAAAGAGCAGAAGGGGCGTTGGGGGTAAAGCCCGGGAAAGAAAGAGGAAGAAAACATTTGACCTTCATACTAATTGGATAGTGTGAGATATGACAGCTAATTTAGGGAGGGAATATGCTGATAATTTAACTGCTCAGAGGAAGAGAACTTAGATCCTAGCATCCCTCCGTTGTGCCTGTGCCGACATTTTGTAACAATAAAAGACTTTTAGGAAAATAAATGCCTGGAAGTTCTTTGGAATGTTTCATTAGCCGGAACCACAACAGTTTTATTTAGTCATTTCAGGGATGATCAGGGTGGATTCCCCGCCTATACTATACCTGTGCATTTGGTTTTTCTTGCCTAAATGTAGAACCTTACTTTTTTCACCACCGAATTTCATTTTGTTAGATAGCGCCCAGTGTTCAAGTCTGTCCAGGTCCTCCTGTATCCTAAGCCTGTCTTCTGGAGCGTTGGCTATTCCTGCCAGCTTGGTGTCATCTGCAAATTTGATGAGTTCCCCATCTATCCCCTTGTCCAAATCGTTGATGAAGATGTTGAAGAGCACTGGGCCCAGAACAGAGCCCTGGGGCACCCCATTACACACTTCCTCCATGTAGATGCAATTCCATTGAGGACCACATGCTGAGTACAGCCGGTCCAAAGCTAAACTTGATTTTTGAGGACCACGTGAAAGCGTTCCCCATTGCTACCTTCCAGGCTAGCCTTGAGTCCCCACATTAACAAGGATTAAGTGACTCTATCCCATAAAAAAGAATCTGGGTAAGATTCAGATTATTAGGGAATCCTGTTCCAACATCGATCTGCTTCCAGAATGGAGGATCTCAAGCAGGAAGTGAAGACATCTTTGAAGTTCAGATCTCAGAGGCTTCTGGGGATGGTTGATCTATTTTTGGGTAAGTCTATGCGTGCATATAAGAAGAGGATGTTTACTTCCTAAAGCAACTTACGCTGGATTTTCTATAAAACCTAATTATAGAAATTATATTTTGCTTTCCTTCCACGACTGGAGGAAAAGAGCTAAGAGTTTGTTGAATTAAGAAAACATATTTGAGGATGTGTAAGGCAAGGCACCTGATGCAGTACCCACCTTCCTGAGTTAAAGTCATATCTGAGCATTGAAAGGAAATAAAACTATAAATAATTTTTTTAAAAAATAAAACTTAGCATTTATTTAAAGAGGGATGTGTTAAAGAAAGATATTGGAAGACTGCTATCATGTCCCCCCTCGTCCTTCTCTTCATTAAACTAGACATACCCAATTCCAGCAGTTGTTCTTCATATGTTTTAGCCTCCAGTCCACAAATCATCTTTGTTGCTCTTCTCTGCACTCTTTCTAGAGTCTCTCAACATAATAATAATAATAATAATAATAATAATAATAATAATAATAATAATAATAATAATAATAATAATATCTGTAATACCATCAAACATCCACATCTGCCTATCCCAGGTCCTGGGTAAGGACTCGATAGGTAGACAAAATGCCAAATCCAGTCTGAACATCTGGCTGACTGTGCGATGATCAATAATAATAATAATAAAAATTTGGAAGATACCTTGGAGGTCATCTAGTTCAACCCCCTGTTCAGGCAGGAAACCCTATACCACTTCAGACAAATGGTTGTCCAGTCTCTTCTTAAAAACTTCCAGTGTTGGAGTATTCACCGCTTCTGGAGGCAGGTTGTTCCACTGGTTAATTGTTCTCACTGTCAGGAAGTTTCTCCTTAGTTCTAGGTTGCTTCTCTCCTTGATGAGTTTCCACCCGTTGCTTCTTGTCCTGCCTTCAGGTGCTTTGGAGAATAGCTTGACTCCCTCTTCTTTGGGGCAGCCCCTGAGATATTGGAACACTCCTATCTTGTCCCCCCTCATCCTTCTCTTCATTAAACTAGACATACCCAATTCCAGCATCCTTTCCTTATATGTTTTAGCCTCCAGTCCCCTAATCATCTTTGTTGCTCTTCTCTGTACTCTTTCTAGAGTCTCAACTTCCTTTTTACATCGTGGTGACCAAAACTGGATGCAGTATTCCAGGTGTGGCCTTACCAAGGCATTGTAAAGTGGTATTAATACTTCATGTGATCTTGATTCTATCCCTCTGTTAATGCAGCCTAGCATTGTGTTGGCTTTTTTGGCAGCTGCAGCACATGGCTGGCTCATATTTAAGTGATTGTCTACGAGGACTCCGAGGTCCCTCTCACAGTTACTACTATTGGAGCAAGGTACCCCCTATACTATACCTGTACATTTGGTTTTTCTTGCCTAAACGTAGAACCTTGCTTTTTTCAACATTGAATTTCATTTTGTTAGATAGCGCCCAATGTTCAAGTCTATCCAGATCCTCCTGAATCTTCACTCACTTTAGAGAGGTAGACTTGCTTTGTAAGTCCCAGTTGCCAAGTGTCAGGATATTTTACGACATTCATCTTGGGAATCTGCTCCAGCCCTCAATATTTACTTTTCCTTGCCTGCTAGTTAAAGTTAACATCCTTTTCCTGTATCCCGGCATGAAGGCAGCTGATAAAAAAAAGGCTGTGCTGTTCTGGGTTTGCTGATAAGTTGAAAGGAAAGTCCAAAAGTGAGATTTGCCCCCTTGAATCAACCGTGGCTCCTTCCCTATAGTTCACATACATACATCGCCCACATGGAGGTCCTCTGCGCTCTTTCACATTGTCATCTGACCTCTGACATTTCCACCAGAGCTGGGAGGGCCAACATTATACGTTTCCGCCCTTTGTTAGCAGTGCCATTCCTTGTTCCAAGCTTTAGTTAAAGGAAAGAGGCAAGGCACGTTGTAGGGACGGAGTGATTTGAAGGCCAGTGAGGTCTCAAGACGGTTTGAGAAGGACTGAAGATGCTGACTACAATCTTATTGCTTTGTGGGACTGTGGGGCTGCTGAAATCAGAGCCACATTCAAGGTATCCTGGTCATCACCATCAGAGGCAAGGGCCAGAAGCTCCTCAGATGCCTGCACCTCCACAACCATCTTCTCCAGCTGAAGAATTCTGGACAAGAGAGTCCACCCAAGATGAAACGGAGCCAGAGATGGAGGAGTCTTACCCTGCAAGTCAGGAAGCCAGAAATGAGTAAGTATTTTCCAAAAAAGAATCTGTATTGTACCAATCTGCAATTATTGCAATAGTAATGGTATAGGTTCTCCTGCTTGAGTAGGGGGCTGGAGTAGAAGACCTCCAAGGTCCCTTCCAGCTCCTATTCTATTCTATTCTATTCTATTCTATTCTATTCTATTCTATTCTATTCTATTCCATTCCATTCCATTCCATTCCATTCCATTCCATTCCATTCCATTCTATTCTATTCTATTCTATTCTATTCTATTCTATTCTATTCTATTCTATATTCTATTCTATTCTAATTCTATATTCTATTCTATTTTATTCATTCTGAATTCTATTCTATTCTACTCTATTCTATTCCATTCCATTTAATTCTGTTCTGTTCTATTCTATTCTATTCTATTCTATTCTATTCTATTCTATTCTATTCTATTTCCATATTCTATTCTATTTTATTCATTCTGAATTCTATTCTATTCTATTCTAATTCTATATTCTATTTTAATCATTCTGAATTCTATTCTATTCTATTCTATATTCTATTCTATTCTAATTCTATATTCTATTCTATTCTATTTTATTCATTCTGAATTCTATTCTATTCTACTCTATTCTATTCCATTCCATTTAATTCTATTCTATTCTATTCTATTCTATTCTATTCTATTCTATTCTATTCTATTCTATTCTATTTCCATATTCTATTCTATTTTATTCATTCTGAATTCTATTCTATTCTATTCTATTCTATTCTATTCTATTCTATTCTATTCTATTCTATTCTATTCTATTCTATTCTATTCTATTCTACTCTACTCTACTCTACTCTACTCTATTCACTCCCAACAATTCTTGGTGCACTCTTCTTGGCCAAAAGATTGGGGCCAGTTAGAGAATTAACTAGGAAGTCAGAGGTCTTAGTGGCAAGCAACAAATCTCCTGGAGAGTGGATCTTAGCAGGCATTTAATGGCTAAAAAAAAATGATAGGAGCTATGGAACCACCTTCTTCATTTCCTAGGACACTAGGAGCCCATCATTCTGCATTTCCAGAACTAAAGGATAGAGAAGGAAAGTTGTGCAGAGTTATCTTCAAGGCTCCTAAAATTTACACATTTGAGACAGATTCTGAGCACATCCTAGCTGATAAAATAGAAAAATCTTGAGGAAACATGGATTAATGTTTTATAAGACACTTCATTGCCAGGCTACTCTTGGGAAACAACCAACTCCTTTGTATTTACGGTCTGGGGTGCTAATGCTTTGGTGACTTCGCTTTCGGAAGTATGAATTCTTACAACCAAATTCTTGATGGATATAATGGGCAAAACCAGGGACAGATTATTTGCTGTTTTATGGTCTTTTTTTTTTAATTCACTCTTCCATAAGGTTACAATTTTCCTATGGCCAGTTTTGTCAACCCAATGTTTTGCGGCAGCACTTCAAACCTTGGTATGATCCTATCACTCCTGTTTCATGAGTTGCAGTAGTTGACAATAACCTTTGTAATTGGTTGTAATTCATGGGTTTTGTCATCCTCTATGAAACTCTACATGGCTAGGTCCCAGCTACTTGAGGAATCATATATTTCCTTTGGTTGCTGCCCAGCCTAAGTGATCCAACAGAGTCATCTGGGTACCAACTGGGTCATCTGATGGGATCCCCACCGCCCTTCAAGATTTGAATAGGGTCTACTCTGTTCTACTTCAAGAAGGGCTTCCATTGAAGGGCTGACATCATTCAGCCCTTCAGTGTCGGCCAGGCCAGGAAATAGAGACCACACGTGTCTATATTTATACAGGCTACATCTCAAAAGCTTGACACACTTTCTCCTTTTTTACTTCTATCCAAGGGAGTCAAGGTGGGGCAATCTTGAGGTTTTTTCCTACATGTCCATGGAGATTCTCAGTCATGGTTGTCCCAAAGGGACAAAATTCCACTTAGGGTTAGGGTTAGGTCATCATGAACTCAGAGAGCAAAATGGACATCGCCAACAAATTCGGAGTGTTTGGTAATGGTTAGGAGGGCACTGACCTTTCTAGCCTGCCCTATGTTTTCTGGTAACGTGGGAAAATGCCATTGGAGGAAAATTCCACTTAGGGTTAGGGTTAGGTCACCTTGAACTCATAGAGCAAAATGGACATAGCCGAAAGCTTTGGAGTGGTTGGTTATGGTTAGGAGGCACTTACTTTTCTAGCCTGCCCTATCTATGTTTCCTGGTAAAATACATGGGAAACTCCCATTGGAGGAAAATTCCACTAAGAGTTAGGGTTAGCTCACCATGAACCCATAAATTAAAATGGACATCGCCAACAAATTTGGAGTGCTTGGGTATGATTAGGAAGGCATTGACTTTTCTAGGCTGTTCTATCTGTGTTTCCTGGTAAAAGCCAACTGGACTTTCTTGGTTGATTTCTCTTCTCATTGAACAAGTTTCTTCAATTCTGCTTTCTTTCTCACACTTCTTTTTTCTCTCTCCTGAATGATGGTTGTGTTGTCCTGACAGTTGCTGCATCTTTTCTTTGATGTCATCTGCTGGACTTTCCTCAGAGCACCATGATTCCCTGGGATCATTTCTTTCTCCTCTTGCAAACCTCATCATTTCCTTTTAGGTATCTGCAAAAAAATCAAAATTCATTCCCAATATCTCATCTTGTCTGATCTCTAAATTATTATTCAGTATAATTGTTGCCCTTGACGTTAACCTGTGTGGTTCTTTGCAATTTTTTTTTGCAATTTGCAGCATTAAAAAAAGCTCAAGGTTGTTTTTTATTATTATTATTTATTCATTTCTGATGACAAAAGTTGCCTTTCTCTGTGCAGTAATCAAAGAAGCTATAATTAATGGTATCGTCTGGCTGTGAAGTTCTTTACAGGTTTTCATGATTAAATAGTCCCAAGGAGACATTTTATTCAGGCACTGCTTATTCCAAATGCCTATCCTTCTGCATACATAAAATCTAAGCAGCTAAACAATCAACACATGAGCAATGACAGTAACTTTAACCATCCATACCATCTTCTGAAGCATCTTTTCCACAATCTATCGCCTTCCAAATTATGGTTCTCATCAATGGCGAAAAAAGCAAGGTTCTACATTTAGGCAAGAAAAACCAAATGCACAGGTATAATATAGGGGGTATCTTGCTCAATAGTAGCAACTGTGAGAGGGATCTCAGAGTCCTAGTGGACAATCACTGAAATATGAGCCAGCCGTGTGCTGCAGCTGCCAAAAAAGCCAACACAGTGCTGGGCTGCATTAACAGAGGGATAGAATCAAGATCATGTGAAGTATTAATACCACTTTAAAAGGCCTTGGTAAGGCCACACTGGAATATGGCATCCAGTTTTGGTCACCACGATGTAAAAAAGATGTTGAGACTCTAGAAAGAGTACAGAGAAGAGCAACAAAGATGATTAGGGAACTGGAGGCTAAAACATATAAGGAACAGTTGCTGGAATTGGGTATGTCTAGTTTAATGAAGAGAAGGATGAGGGGGGACATGATAGCAGTGCTTCCAATATCTCAGGGGCTGCCCCAAAGAAGAGGGAGTCAATCTATTATCGAAAGCGCCTGAAGGCAGGACAAGAAACAACGGATGGAAACTAATCAAGGAGAGAAGTAACCTGGAACTAAGGAGAAACTTCCTGACAGTTAGAACAATTAACCAGTGGAACAACCTGCCTCCAGAAGTGGTGAATGCTCCAACACTGGAAGTTTTTAAGAAGAGACTGGACAGCCATTTGTCCGAAATGGTATACGGTTTCCTACCTGAGCAGGGGGTTGGACTAGATGACCTCCAAGGTCCCTTCCAACTTAACTACTACTACTACTATTACTACTTCTACTACTACTACTATTATCATTACTATTATTATTATTATCTCCAGCCCACATGGTTAGCAAGCATGGAGACTGTGGTCCAAAGCCACAATGGGTGCCAGCTTGAGGAAGACTAATGGAAACTGCCTTGCTTGCCTTTAAATGGTCTCTTGTCCCAAAGGTGTTTTTTTCATGACTTTGGACTTTCTTTTTTCTCTTTGAGGACATTTCGCTTCTCATCCAAGAAGCTTCTTCAGCTCTGACTAGATGGGTGAGGAACCCTTGGATGAAAAGTGAAACGTCTTCAACGAGAAAAAAAGATAGTCCGGTTGTTTCGTGAAAAAGCACCTTTGGGGCAACCCTGATCTGGATGACTGAGAATGTCCCCAGACACGGGGTCTCTTATTGCTTGAAAGGCATATGCTCAGATCCAGCAAGGTGATCAAAGATGAAACTAGCCTTCTGATGGAGGACTCTGCCCTTTAGGACAGGCTTTTCAACCTTTTCACCCACTGTACCACTTTTAGGATATGGCACTATCCGAGTACCACCTAGCAAGGTGTCAAAAACTTGATGGCCCAAAAAAAAAAAGAAAAGAAAAAAGTGATAAAGTATAGGTTAGTGACTGTTCAAAGTTACAATGGCACTGAAAAAAGTGACCCCCCCCAAGCCACAGCCGAGCAAGACACCTGCCTGCCCTCCCGGCCACGCTCTTCCTCCTATCCAAGGTTTTCATTGTTGTGAGCATTTCTGTTGAGGATTGGCAGCGGGGGTGGGGTGGGGGTGTTTGGTTTTTATTCCCCCCATCTGCTGGGTGGTTGCAGCAGGTTTTGGTCACTTCACATAACCCTGGGACACTGTGACCGTCAGTTGCCAAGCATCTGAATGTAAATCACAAGAGCCTGGAGAGGCTGCAACATTCCAGCTGATCGGCACTTCTTCTGGGCTCAGCAGAAGTGCCAGGATCAGTGCCGCTTTCCAGCTGATCGGCACTTCTTCTGGGCTCAGCAGAAGCACCAGGATCAGCGCCAAGCTCCAGCTGGAGCCTGGCACTGATCCTGGCGCTTCCGCTGAGCCCTGACAGCCCTGCAGCTCCAGCCGTCTCTCGCTCAAGCTTGTGCGGTGCTGCCACCGGTTCAGCTCATTCCCCTCCCCCGCTACCACTTTTCTAGGATGGTCGCGTACCACCTGCCAGGTGCCAATGTACCACAGGTGGTACCCGTACCCCTGGTTGAAAAGCCCTGCTTTCAGATGTTTCTGTAGACCAGGCTGCAGGCGGCTTAGACAGAAATTCGTAATGGCAAAGAGGCGCTTGCAATTAATTCTGGCGGAGAGGCAGAAGCTCCAGGCTTCCTGTCTATGGGACTCTTCAAAATCCTTTTTTTATTATTGGAGTCATCACCCGAGATAAAGGCAAGGATCTAAATGCAGCTTTCATATATGAACACGGTGCCTATGCTGGAATGGCCTCTCAATTTTAGGCGTGAGAATGTAACCAGAGGAAACGATTAAACGGCCAGATGGAGCCATCAACCAGCCATATATAAATAAACGCAACTGAAATCCACATTTTCCCATACAAAGTCATATATATATATATAGCATTATCCTCCTGATTGTCATCTCACAACAGGTGGTGGAATGTATATTTGTAGGAGAAGGGATGTCTATTATTTCTATCCATTGCATCTTGGTTTCACAATCACTATCCGGGAGATGTTAAAAAAAAAAAAAGCAACTTTGTGATGTGACCGGATATAAGGAAGTTCTATAACAGCAGGAAATCTTTGAAGCTGCCCCTCACATCTTCCGCCGGAGTCTGCCTTAAGCAGAGGTGCAAGAAAAGAAGGTTAGACCAGTGGTTCTCAACCTTTTTAATGCCGCGACCCCTAACTGGTCATTAAGTTGAGGACTACTCAACCGGTCGTAAGTCGAGGACTACTCAACGGGTGCAGCACCGTTTGCAGAATGGGACTTTTGGTGGGCTCAGCAGGGCAGAGACAGCCTGGACAATTCCTATTGGCTTTTGAAAGCCAATAGAATTAGACTCTCTTCAAGAGAGTCTATTCTATTGGTTTTCAAAAGCCAATAGAATAAAAGGGAGTAGCACAGCTAAGGAAAAGGGGAAAAAAATGGCGGAGTGCATTGTTTGGTGACCCCCGTGAAATGGTCGTTCGACCCCAAATGGGGTCCCGACCCACAGGTTGAGAACCACTGGGTTAGACAGGCTTTCCATCCACAAAAATCTTCTCATTTCACATTGGAAGCAACATTTTCCTCACACTCCACGCTACAAAACGTGGTAACAGAATTCTGAAATGTTCTCTCTTTCTAAGCAGGGCACGGTCTTCTCCCCAAATGTCTGTTCCTTTGCGTAAAACCTGACTTTGATCTGTAATGCCATCGTTGGTAATAGAAGCAATTTTGCCTGGGAATCTTGAAATGATTCTAGCATTGTCAAATAACTCCAAATGGGAAGCTGAAACGGGTGAGAAGATTTCGTTATTTACAAATGGTCACCAATACCTCTTTCTGGCATGGAGCAAAGGGTTGGACTTGATGGCCCAAGTGCCCTCTCCAAACAATAGCAGTTTTTGGGTCTTAGGAGAGCCTATACCAGTGGTGGCGAACCTATGGCACAGGTGCCAGAGGCGGCACTCAGAGCTCTGTCTGTGGGCACACGTGCCGTCGTCCCAGTCCTAGGCCTTCAGCTGGGTTTTATAAATCCTTTTCGCTTTAGGCCTCCGCCGCCGTGTGCAAAAAAAAAAAGGTTCAATCAATCAGTCAATTTCAACTTCTGCGGGGAAAAAAAAACTCGCAAAGTTGGAATTGATTGATTGAACTTTTTAGTCCCACCCAGTCTGCCTTACCACTGCAGCCATGCCCACCCAGTGGGCCACACCCACCCAATTAATAATAATAATAATAATAATAATAGTAAAGTTGGAAGGGACCTTGGAGGTCATCTAGTCCAACCCCCTGCTCGGGCAGGAAACCCTACACCATTTCGGACAAATGGCTGTCCAGTCTCTTCTTAAAAACTTCCAGTGTTGGAGCATTTACTGCTTCTGGAGGCAAGCTGTTCCACTGATTAATTGTTCTAACTGTCAGGAAGTTTCTCCTTAGTTCTAGGTTGCTTCTCTCCTTGATTAGTTTCCACCCGTTGCTTCTTGTCCTGCCTTCAGGTGCTTTGGAGAATAGCTTAATTCCCTCTTCACACCCACCCGGCACCCGACGATGCATAAGTGGGTTTTGGGTTGCAGTTTGGGCACTCGGTCTCTAAAAGGTTCGCCATCACTGGCCTATACCATTTACTACCATTTACTATAACAAGTTACTATCTAGTCTCTTCTTAAAAACCTCCAGTGATGGAACGCCCACAATTTCTGCAGGCAAGCTGTTCCACTGGTTATTTATCCTCACTGTTAGGAAGTTTCTCCTTAATTCCAGGTTGCTTCTCTCTTTAATCAGTTTCCAACCATTGTTTCTTGTCCTGCCTTCTGGTGCTTTGGAGAATAGTTTGACCCCCTCTTCTTTGTGGCAGCCCTCAAATACTGGAATAGTGCTATCATGTCTTCCCTATTTCTTCTTTTCTTTAGACTAGCCAAACCCAAGTCCTGCAGCCGTTCTTCATATGTTTTAGTCTCCAGGCCTTTGATTATTTTAGTTGCTCTTCTCTGAATTTTTTTCCAAACTCTCAACCTCTTTTTGTGTGATATGGTGACCAAAATTGGCTGCAGTATTCCAGGTATGGTCTTACTAGGGTTTTATAAAGCGGTACTGATATTTTGCGTGTTCTTGATGCTATGCCTCTATTTACACAATCCAGGATTGTATTAGCTTTTTTGGCTGCTGCTGCACATTGCTGGCTCATAGTCAAGTGATCGTCCACTAGGACTCCAAGGTCCCTCTCACAGTTACTGTTCTTGAGCCAGGTCTCACCTAATCTGTACTCGTACCTTTGATTTTTTCCGACCTAAATGTAAGTTTCACTTTTAAATGGATTTTCTTTCAATCCCAGTCTCTCCAGAATGTGACCTTTCCATAAACTTGTTTTGCTGAATGGCATTGTTTTCTATCTACTCCTTTAAATCCGATCCAGGATCTAGGATCGGATTTAGCACTGTAAGCTATATTCAACCTGAATGGTTCCAGGATTCTTCCCTGTTGGTGTGATAATGTGGATAAAGGAGGAACCGAGGCAAGTTTTCGAAAAGAGAAAATACTGAATTATTCTAGTGTGAGGACAGTCTTGGGCTCCTGTCAGAAATCGAAATTTTATTTTAAAATTTGTCTTTCTGGCCAGCTTCCTAAAAAAGTTTTGAACTGCCTGATTTTGACCGTGGTCTCCCCCCCCCCAAAAAATCCTTAATACAGTCCCTGCTCGTTGAGCTCTCCTATATGGACTGCAAAATTTCAGATAACCACTAGGTGATATCAAAGGGCTAATATTTTCTGCTTCTCTTTGATTCCAACTAACGTTCCTGAAGATCTGATAGCCTTTGTGAGAAACTGCACACTCTAGATATACAGTAGGTATAAGGGAATGGATGATTCCTAGCTAAAAAGATCTGAAATGTTATTTCTGCTCCTCCATTGATCATAGAAAGCTAAAGTGGGTTAGTGCATTAATATGACTTAGGCCTTATTGTGATTCTAACCAAGAATGCTGTTCTTCATAGGGCATCAATCTACATCTGTAGTTCAGAAAGAGGAGAGAAATTAGTGATTGCAGAGCAATAGCGATCCCTGGTCTATCATTTATTCAATACAATCCAATGTAGTCAATGATGTCCACTTTGCTTTCTTTCGAGAAGCTGTTGAATGAAAAATCTTCATCAGGGTTCAGTCCAAGCTGGGAATGAACAAAATGGAGACTGCTTTAGAAAGAAGGTTGAGTTTTATTGAAGAGCAGAACCACAAGACATGAGGCTCTGGAGCAGCTGACCACATGTTGCTGGGAGTGGTGGGTTTTTATACCTTCTTGGGCTTTTGTGTTTGGAGTTCCTGTTCCTGTGGCATGAACTTTGACCTGAGGTTTTGAGTGTGTCCTTTTTGGTATTGGTGGGTTAATCCTATTATGTCCCAAAGGTCATATTCTGCTTCTCTGAAGCTGTGGCTGATGGCTTACTTCCTGTGTTGGATTTCTAGGGTTGAGGGGTTGCTGGTTTTAATTCTATCACTTTGCTATCCTTAGCTGTCAGTTTTGCTGCAAGGGATTTCAAAAGATCCTGTCTTGAACTGGGATTCTGCCTGGTGATATTTGCTCATGAAGGGATTGAATGGGATTATCAAATCTGCATTTCTAAAAGATGGTTTCCTGTGTGTTTACTGGCTATTAAGAAAAACTGGGCCCACTTCTCTGCCTTTAAGATCCTTTGGGGAAATATAATATTCTGCCTTTTTAATATTCCCCAAAATATTTCTTTCTCTGCGGGGGTGGGTTGACTTCCCACAAAGTGTAACCCACCATGTGTGGACCTTCAGCCACCTCACCTTCACAACTTCCCTGAGAGATACCTTAAGCTGAAAGTATTTGTTGCTTTTGGTTGCGAAGTCGTGTCCGACCCATCGCGACCCCCTGGACAACGTTCCTCCAGGCCTTCCTGTCCTCTACCATCTTCTGGAGTCCATTGAAGCTCATGCCTACTGCTTCAGTGACTCCATCCACCTCATTCTCTGTTGTCCCCTTCTTCTCTTGCCCTCAATCTTTCCCAGCATTAGGCTCTTCTCCAGGGAGTCCTTCCTTCTCATTAGGTGGCCAAAGTACTTGAGTTTCAACTTCAGGATCTGGCCTTCTAAAGAGCAGTCAGGGTTGATCTCCTCTAGGACTGACCGGTTTGATCGCCTTGCAGTCCAGGGGACTCACAGGAGTCTTCTCCAGTACCACAGTTCAAAGGCCTGAATTCTTTGGCACTCAGCCTTTCTTATGGTCCATCTTTCACATCCATACATTGCAACTGGGAAAACCATGGCCTTGACTATACCCACTTTTGTTGGCAAGGGGATGTCTCTGCTTTATAGTATGCTGTCTAGATTTGCAAACACATCCAAAGTCAGGCAAAATGAATGGGAACAGACCCCCAGAGTTCAAAGGGACATTGGAGGTCTTCTCGTCCAGCCCCCTGCTCAAGCAAGAGACCTATCATTTCAGACAAATTGTTGTCCAGTCTCTTCTTAAACATCTCCAGTGATGGAGCAGACCAAGGTGTCCCCAGTTTAGTTCACCATGCAAAGCCCTAAACCAGGGCTCCCCCCAAACCTGGCCACTTTTAAGATGTGTGGACTTCAACTCCCAGAATTCCTCAGCCAGAGGAATTTTGGAGCTGAAGTCCACAAGACTTAAAAAGATGCCACATTTGGAGACCTCCTGCCCTAAATGACAGGTTCATTGGCTTCTTACTTGGCTTGAGAGATGATAGACCGGCCTTGGTGTATTTGGTCCCTTGATGAGAGGGACCTCGGAGTCCTAGTGGACAATCACTTAAATGTGAGCTAGCCGTGTGCTGCAGCTGCCAAAAAGGCCAACACAGTGCTGGGCTGCAATAACAGAGGGATAGAATCAAGATCATGTGGAGTGTTAATACCACTTTACAAGGCCTTGGTAAGGGCACACTTGGAATACTGCATCCAGTTTTGGTCACCACGATGTAAAAAAGATGTTGAGACTCTAGAAAGAGTGCAGAGAAGAGCAACAAAGATGATCAGGGGACTGGAGGCTAAAACATATAAGGAAAGGCTGCTGGAATTGGGTATGTCTAGTTTAACGAAGAGAAGGATGAGGGGGGACATGATAGCAGTATTCTAATATCTCAGGGGCGGCCATAAACAAGAGGGAATCAAGCTATTTTCCAAGACGCCTGAAGGCAGGACAAGAAGCAACGGGTGGAAACTAATGAAGGAGAGAAGCAACCTAGAACTAAGGAGAAACTTCCTGATAGTGAGAACAATTAATCAGTGGAACAGCCTGCCTCCAGAAGCAGTAAATGCACCAACACTGGAAGTTTTTAAGATGAGACTGGACAGCCATTTGTCCGAAATGATGTAGGGTTTCCTGCCTGAGCAGGGGGTTGGACTAGATGACCTCCAAGGTCCCTTCCAACTTTTTATTATTATTATTATTTTGGATCATCGCACAGTCAGCCAGATGTTCAGACTGGATTTGACATTTTGTCTACCTATCGAGTCCTTACCCAGGACCTGGGATAGGCAGATGTGTTGATGGTATTACAGATATCGTCGCAAGATGGAAGCAGTTCCTAGTAAGGCCGCCTTTTGCAATTGACTAATAGCGAATTTGTCAATGCCAATGGTGTTCAAGTGGTGCTCCAGTTGTTTTGGGATTGCACCCAAGGAGCCTATCAATATTGGTACTACCCTTGCTTGCTTTTGCCACAGTCTTTCTATTTCTATTTGTAGGTCTTTGTATTTTGTTATCTTCTCCAGTTCTTTCTCTTCTATTCTGCTATCTCCAGGCACTGCCACATACACTATCCAGACTTTTTTGTCTTTCTTATCGACAATTGTTAAGTCTGGGGTGTTATGTTGCAGGTGCTTGTCTGTTTGCACTTTATTATTATT